>NW_027195670.1:0-149751 GCF_038502225.1 Cherax quadricarinatus | reverse complement strand
ATTGCTGGTGTCCTTTTTTCTCTCTCATGAACATGCAAGATTTCAGGTACGTCTTCCTACTTCTACTTACACTTAGGTCACACTACACATACATGTACAAGCACATATATACATACCCCTCTGGGTTTTCTTCTATTTTCTTTCTAGTTCTTATTCTTGTTTATTTCCTCTTATCTCCATGGGGAAGTGGAACAGAATTCTTCCTCCGTAAGCCATGCGTGTTGTAAGAGGCGACTAAAATGCCGGGAGCAAGGGGCTAGTAACCTCTTCTCCTGTACATATTACTAAATGTAAAGGGAGAAACTTTCGTTTTTCCTTTTGGGCCACCCCGCCTTGGTGGGATACAGCCGGTGTGTTGAAAGAAAGAAAGAAATATATATATATATATATATATTTATATATATATATATATATATATATATATATATATATATATTTATATATATATATATATATATATATCCTAGGTAGTAGGTTGGTAGACAGCAACCACCCAGGGAGGTACTACCGTCCTGCCAAGTGAGTGTAAAACGAAAGCCTGTAATTGTTTTACATGATGGTAGGATTGCTGGTGTCCATTTTTCTGTCTCATGAACATGCAAGATTTCAGGTACGTCTTGCTACTTCTACTTACACTTAGGTCACACTACACATACATGTACAAGCATATATATATACACACACCCCTCTGGGTTTTCTTCTATTTTCTTTCTAGTTCTTGTTCTTGTTTATTTCCTCTTATCTCCATGGGGAAGTGGAACAGAATTCTTCCTCCGTAAGCCATGCGTGTTGTAAGAGGCGACTAAAATGCCGGGAGCAAGGGGCTAGTAACCCCTTCTGCTGTATATATTACTAAATGTAAAAGGAGAAACTTTCGTTTTTCCTTTTGGGCCACCCTGCCTTGGTGGGATACGGCCGATGTGTTGAAAGAAGAAAGAGAATAAATAAATAAATAAATAAATAAATAAATAAATATATATATATATATATATATATATATATATATATATATATATATATATATATATATATATATATATATATATATATATATATATATATATATATATATATATATATATATATATATATATATATATATATATATATATATATATATATATATATATATATATATATATATATATATATATATATATATATATATATATATATATATATATATATATATATATATATATATATATATATATATATATATATATATATATATATATATATATATATATATATATATATATATATATATCAAGAAACAGATGATTGCTGATGTTATGAATGAAAAGAAGTTGGATGTCCTGGCTCTAAGCGAAACAAAGCTGAAGGGGGTAGGAGAATTTCAGTGGGGGGAAATAAATGGGATTAAATCTGGAGTATCTGAGAGAGTTAGAGCAAAGGAAGGGGTAGCAGTAATGTTAAATGATCAGTTATGGAAGGAGAAAAGAGAATATGAATGTGTAAATTCAAGAATTATGTGGATTAAAGTAAAGGTTGGATGCGAGAAGTGGGTCATAATAAGCGTGTATGCACCTGGAGAAGAGAGGAATGCAGAGGAGAGAGAGAGATTTTGGGAGATGTTAAGTGAATGTATAGGAGCCTTTGAACCAAGTGAGAGAGTAATTGTGGTAGGGGACCTGAATGCTAAAGTAGGAGAAACTTTTAGAGAGGGTGTGGTAGGTAAGTTTGGGGTGCCAGGTGTAAATGATAATGGGAGCCCTTTGATTGAACTTTGTATAGAAAGGGGTTTAGTTATAGGTAATACATATTTTAAGAAAAAGAGGATAAGTATACACGATATGATGTAGGGCGAAATGACAGTAGTTTGTTGGATTATGTATTGGTAGATAAAAGACTGTTGAGTAGACTTCAGGATGTACATGTTTATAGAGGGGCCACAGATATATCAGATCACTTTCTAGTTGTAGCTACACTGAGAGTAAAAGGTAGATGGGATACAAGGAGAATAGAAGCATCAGGGAAGAGAGAGGTGAAGGTTTATAAACTAAAAGAGGAGGCAGTTAGGGTAAGATATAAACAGCTATTGGAGGATAGATGGGCTAATGAGAGCATAGGCAATGGGGTCGAAGAGGTATGGGGTAGGTTTAAAAATGTAGTGTTAGAGTGTTCAGCAGAAGTTTGTGGTTACAGGAAAGTGGGTGCAGGAGGGAAGAGGAGTGATTGGTGGAATGATGATGCAAAGAGAGTAGTAAGGGAGAAAAAGTTAGCATATGAGAAGTTTTTACAAAGTAGAAGTGATGCAAGGAGGGAAGAGTATATGGAGAAAAAGAGAGAGGTTAAGAGAGTGGTGAAGCAATGTAAAAAGAGAGCAAATGAGAGAGTGGGTGAGATGTTATCAACAAATTTTGTTGAAAATAAGAAAAAGTTTTGGAGTGAGATTAACAAGTTAAGAAAGCCTAGAGAACAAATGGATTTGTCAGTTAAAAATAGGAGAGGAGAGTTATTAAATGGAGAGTTAGAGGTATTGGGAAGATGGAGGGAATATTTTGAGGAATTGTTAAATGTTGATGAAGATAGGGAAGCTGTGATTTCGTGTATAGGGCACGGAGGAATAACATCTTGTAGGAGTGAGGAAGAGCCAGTTGTGAGTGTGGGGGAAGTTCGTGAGGCAGTAGGTAAAATGAAAGGGGGTAAGGCAGCCGGGATTGATGGGATAAAGATAGAAATGTTAAAAGCAGGTGGGGATATAGTTTTGGAGTGGTTGGTGCAATTATTTAATAAATGTATGGAAGAGGGTAAGGTACCTAGGGATTGGCAGAGAGCATGCATAGTTCCTTTGTATAAAGGCAAAGGGGATAAAAGAGAGTGCAAAAATTATAGGGGGATAAGTCTGTTGAGTGTACCTGGTAAAGTGTATGGTAGAGTTATAATTGAAAGAATTAAGAGTAAGACGGAGAATAGGATAGCAGATGAACAAGGAGGCTTTAGGAAAGGTAGGGGGTGTGTGGACCAGGTGTTTACAGTGAAACATATAAGTGAACAGTATTTAGATAAGGCTAAAGAGGTCTTTGTGGCATTTATGGATTTGGAAAAGGCGTATGACAGGGTGGATAGGGGGGCAATGTGGCAGATGTTGCAAGTGTATGGTGTAGGAGGTAGGTTACTGAAAGCAGTGAAGAGTTTTTACGAGGATAGTGAGGCTCAAGTTAGAGTATGTAGGAAAGAGGGAAATTATTTCCCAGTAAAAGTAGGCCTTAGACAAGGATGTGTGATGTCACAGTGGTTGTTTAATATATTTATAGATGGGGTTGTAAGAGAAGTAAATGCGAGGGTCTTGGCAAGAGGCGTGGAGTTAAAAGATAAAGAATCACACACAAAGTGGGAGTTGTCACAGCTGCTGTTTGCTGATGACACTGTGCTCTTGGGAGATTCTGAAGAGAAGCTGCAGAGATTGGTGGATGAATTTGGTAGGGTGTGCAAAAGAAGAAAATTAAAGGTGAATACAGGAAAGAGTAAGGTTATGAGGATAACAAAAAGATTAGGTGATGAAAGATTGGATATCAGATTGGAGGGAGAGAGTATGGAGGAGGTGAATGTATTCAGATATTTGGGAGTGGACGTGTCAGCGGATGGGTCTATGAAAGATGAGGTGAATCATAGAATTGATGAGGGAAAAAGAGTGAGTGGTGCACTTAGGAGTCTGTGGAGACAAAGAACTTTGTCCTTGGAGGCAAAGAGGGGAATGTATGAGAGTATAGTTTTACCAACGCTCTTATATGGGTGTGAAGCGTGGGTGATGAATGTTGCAGCGAGGAGAAGGCTGGAGGCAGTGGAGATGTCATGTCTGAGGGCAATGTGTGGTGTGAATATAATGCAGAGAATTCGTAGTTTGGAAGTTAGGAGGAGGTGCGGGATTACCAAAACTGTTGTCCAGAGGGCTGAGGAAGGGTTGTTGAGGTGGTTCGGACATGTAGAGAGAATGGAGCGAAACAGAATGACTTCAAGAGTGTATCAGTCTTTAGTGGAAGGAAGGCGGGGTAGGGGTCGGCCTAGGAAGGGTTGGAGGGAGGGGGTAAAGGAGGTTTTGTGTGCGAGGGGCTTGGACTTCCAGCAGGCATGCGTGAGCGTGTTTGATAGGAGTGAATGGAGACAAATGGTTTTTAATACTTGACGTGCTGTTGGAGTGTGAGCAAAGTAACATTTATGAAGGGGTTCAGGGAAACCGGCAGGCCGGACTTGAGTCCTGGAGATGGGAAGTACAGTGCCTGCACTCTGAAGGAGGGGTGTTAATGTTGCAGTTTAAAAACTGTAGTGTAAAGCACCCTTCTGGCAAGACAGTGATGGAGTGAATGATGGTGAAAGTTTTTCTTTTTCGGGCCACCCTGCCTTGGTGGGAATCGGCCGGTGTGATAATAATAATAAAAAAATATATATATATATATATATATATATACACACACACATACATACATACAGTGGAACCTCTACTTGCGAGCACATCCACGTGTGAGTTTTTCTAAATACACCAAGTCGATAGGTAAATTTTTTGCTTCCATACACGAGCGAAATTTCCAAAAGAGTGAGCAGACCTCAAGGCAGCTTCCTTGATGCTGGTGAGGGGCTCTTGATCTAGGGAACTGGATCTCAGTTGTTTGTTGGACTATCTTATTGAAACTTGAGCAATGTATGATGGAAAGATGCTTTTTAACATACACCAAAAATGAAAGAAATTGGAGCATAAATAATGGAGTTCACTTTTCAGTAATTAGCCGCCCCTTAGTGGTATTTTTGTACGGTTTTTATGGTTGTATTTTCGTTTTTTTTGTCTCATTTGATAGAATGGAAGATATATTACAGAAATAGATATGATTTTGATTGCTTTCACGACGAAAAGTACCTTGAAACTGAGCTCAACGTAGGAGAAATGTTCGATTCCTTGGCTGTGTTCAAGAGTAAACAAATGACGTCACTGTCCATTCCAATATGCAGTTGTGAATGGTTTGACATTATTTATACAATTAGTACTGCAATAAGGCAGTTGTCTGCATAACAGTAAATCTTCTGTTTTTTGTGTGAATAAAAATTACAAATTATTTATATTGTAATAAGAATAATAATAATAATAACAATATGTATAATAATAATAATACGTATAATAATAGTATGATAATATAATAATAATACAGTGGACCCCCGAGTTTCATTATTAATCCATTCCAGAGTGTCTGCCGAATGACGAAATTGCTGAATGGCAAAACCATTTTCCCCATAAGAAATAATGGTAATAAAATTAATCCGTTCCAGACGCCCAAAAATATATAAAAAAAAAAAATATTTTTTCAAATTAAATAAAGATTTACATACAGAAAACAACGAGAAATCAAGTACATACATATATAAAATAATAATAACATTACAGTAAAAGTAGGCCTTAGACAAGGATGTGTGATGTCACCGTGGTTGTTTAATATATTTATAGATGGGGTTGTAAGAGAAGTAAATGCGAGGGTCTTGGCAAGAGGCGTGGAGTTAAAAGATAAAGAATCACACATAAAGTGGGAGTTGTCACAGTTGCTCTTTGCTAATGACACTGTGCTCTTGGGAGATTCTGAAGAGAAGTTGCAGAGATTGGTGGATGAATTTGGTAGGGTGTGCAAAAGAAGAAAATTAAAAGTGAATACAGGAAAGAGTAAGGTTATGAGGATAACAAAAAGATTAGGTGATGAAAGATTGGATATCAGATTGGAGGGAGAGAGTATGGAGGAGGTGAATGTATTCATATATTTGGGAGTGGACGTGTCAGCAGATGGGTCTATGAAAGATGAGGTGAATCATAGAATTGACGAGGGGAAAAGGGTGAGTGGTGCACTTAGGAGTCTGTGGAAACAAAGAACTTTGTCCTTGGAGGCAAAGAGGGGAATGTATGAGAGTATAGTTTTACCAACGCTCTTATATGGGTGTGAAGCATGGGTGATGAATGTTGCAGCGAGGAGAAGGCTGGAGGCAGTGGAGATGTCATGTCTGAGAGCAATGTGTGGTGTGAATATAATGCAGAGAATTCGTAGTTTGGAAGTTAGGAGGAGGTGCGGGATTACCAAAACTGTTGTCCAGAGGGCTGAGGAAGGGTTGTTGAGGTGGTTCGGACATGTGGAGAGAATGGAGCGAAACAGAATAACTTCTGGAGTGTATCAGTCTGTAGTGGAAGGAAGGCGGGGTAAGGGTCGGCCTAGGAAAGGTTGGAGGGAGGGGGTAAAGGAGGTTTTGTGTGCAAGGGGCTTGGACTTCCAGCAGGCATGCGTGAGCGTGTTTGATAGGAGTGAATGGAGACAAATGGTTTTTAATAATTGACGTGCTGTTGGAGTGTGAGCAAAGTAACATTTATGAAGGGGTTCAGGGAAACCGGCAGGCCGGACTTGAGTCCTGGAGATGGGAAGTACAGTGCCTGCACTCTGAAGGAGGGGTGTTAATGTTGCAGTTTAAAAACTGTAGTGAAAAGCACCCTTCTGGCAAGACAGTGATGGAGTGAATGATGGTGAGAGTTTTTCTTTTTTGGGCCACCCTGCCTTGGTGGGAATCGGCCAGTGTGATAATAAAATAAAGGTAATAAAAATTACACTTACCTTTACTGAAGACTTCTGGGTGGATGGAAGATGGGAGGAGGGGAGAGGAGGAAGGGATACACTATTGTTTGGAAGGGGAATCCCCTTCCATAAAGACTTCAGGTACCAAGTCCTTATCTGGGGTTACTTCCCTTCTTTGTTTTTTAATGACACCAGGAACAACTAGAGAGTCACTGGACCCCTGTCGCACAAAATATCTGTCCAGAGAGCCCTGTTTCTGGAGTTTCTATAAGATTTGTCTGAAGCGGGACACAACACTGTGGTTGCGGTTATGCAGGTTGTGGGAATGTGGGGGTGGTTGAGGGTGGTCTTTGTTGTGGCTGTCCTGAGTTAGCGGCATGGGTACCAGCGTAGGCTGCTGCTGGTGCCACATGACTCATGCCACTGCCAACACCACCACCACCTGCTGCCTCACACACATTAACCATCCCCAATGCATGCTGTGTCGCACATACTGCCGCTTCACTAGAGAATATTCACCCTCACTGTTGCAACTCGAAATGCATTCAATAGCTTGGAAATCACTATCACTATCATTTTCACTGCTCACATCCAAGTCCTGTACACCAGAAAATAGTTTCTTCTTTCGCTCTGGCACAGGTGAATGTGAATGAGACGGCCCAGCACCACAGGTGGAAGGTTGTGGGTCATCTGGGTTTTCATCACTGATTATGTTATCCTGGGCACTGCTTTCAGTCACACCCTCCTCAAAGCCGTGAAATTCACCTTCACTGGCACTTCCATCGGTGTTAGAACTATCAGTTGGGAGCAGAAGATTCCCAATTTGCCAGGAGTAAGGTACTTCTTGCTGCGAGGCATGGTCAACAAGGTGTATTGAAATGGCCTTCCCACAATGCACCACTGGGTCCCCAATTTTTTTCGTACTGAGCACACCCACCATGTGGACCCATTCTCTCACATGTGGGCCTACCAGCTTTCTCCTGCTTGATTTGAAGCCACTAGAATTTTGGTGTATAAATATGTCAAAAACACTGGCTTGTAAGACATATTTATATGACCAAGACAGTCAAAGGGGTAATACCTGTGATTTACATGAACACAACTAACATGTCATCCAGCGATCAATTGTACTTAAACCTTTGAGGGTCTGTACCATAGTTCTACGACTTTGAAGCCAGGGTCAGTGCTGTTGTTCTATGCCATGAGCTCAGCTCACTCAGATAAGCTGTGAGTGGTAAATTTGGGCCTAGATATGAGAATATACATCTATGTAGTAAGTGTGCACCATATAAAAAAATCCTGCAGCACACAGTGCATCTTGAAAAAAAAATGTGACCGTGTTTTTTGGATTAAACAGTAAATTTGCGGTGTATTTTTGTATGGTTGTATTTTTGGTTTCTTAGTCTCATTTAACGTTTCACTGTTGGTGCCATAATATTACAGCTTGCAGGCCAATGTTGGTGCCATAATATTACAGCTTGCAGGCCAATGTTGGTGCCATAATATTACAGCTTGCAGGCCAATGTTGATGCCATAATATTACAGCTTGCAGGCCAATGTTGGTGCCATAATATTACAGCTTGCAGGCCAATGTTGGTGCCATAATATTACAGCTTGCAGGCCAATGTTGGTGCCATAATATTACAGCTTGCAGGCCAATGTTGGTGCCATAATATTACAGCTTGCAGGCCAATGTTGGTGCCATAATATTACAGCTTGCAGGCCAATGTTGGTGCCATAATATTACGCCAAAATTCTAGTGGCTTCAAATCTAGTGGGAGGAAGCTGGTAGACCTACATTTGAGAGAATGGGTCTGTGTGCTCAGTGTGCACAATATAAATATAATCTGGGGGGCAGCAGTGCATTGTGGGAGTGCCAATTCAGTATGCCTTGTTCACCATGCCTAGCAGTAAGGAATACCAAACATCCCGGTGAATTGGGACTCTTTCTCTTCCCAAGTGATAGTTCTAACACAGATGGAAGTGTTAGTGTCAGCGTCATGGTTCTAACGAGTTTGTGACCGAAAGCAATGCCCAGGATACCAAATACAGACAGTAAAAAAGTTAGACAGTGTGGGTGGTGGGGAAGACAGCATGTAAGGAAGTTTATTCAGGTATACACAAATAGTTGTGTACGAATGGTATATAATACCGACAAGATGAGAGTAAGACACATGTGCAACATCTGGGTATCTTTATTGTAGACGTTTCGCCATCCAGTGGCTTTATCAATACAAATTCTAGGACATAACTTGAAGACAGTAGAACTATGTACAGAAGATGAGGTAATCAGTCCCTCAATCTAGGAGTAGGTGCGAACAGCACCATAGTCGTGGAGATTCTGAAGCAGAAGAAAGAATCCTGGAGCTTATATAGTAACGTCAGGTGAAGCAGACGAGGGCAAATTCACTGGTAGGCGGGATTCCCCAGTGGAAGTAGGTCCTTCCCAAAGAGATGGGTTAGTTGTAGTAGTAGTTGTCGTAGTCGTGAAGGTTATGTACATGTCCTCAGAATTAAGATTCCATGATGTTGCAGTGTCTGACAAGTTGTGTACGAATGGTATATAATACCGACATTACTATATAAGCTCCAGGATTCTTTCTTCTGCTTCAGAATCTCCACGACTATGGTGCTGTTCGCACCTACTTCTAGGTTGAGGGACTGATTACCTCATCTTCTGTACATAGTTCTACTGTCTTCAAGTTATGTCCTAGAATTTGTATTGATAAAGCCACTGGATGGCGAAACGTCTACAATAAAGATACCCAGATGTTGCACATGTGTCTTACTCTCACACAAATAGTTACATAGATTATCATACATAGCAGCATATGTGTAGAGAACCTGGGATAACCCAAGTCAGACAAAGTGACTTATTTCCAGCACGGGTGGTGGGGAAGACAGCATGGGAGGTGTGGAAGATGGTATGGGTTGTTACAATTGGGATGGATAATATACGTGCAGCACCCCAGGCTGGTAGCCATACTGCTGATTCAGCACATCCATAACAAAGGCCACCTTCAACCACCCACACACCACAACAACCTGCACAACCACAACAACCTGCATAACCACAACCACAACCTGCAAAACCACAACCACAACCTGCACAACCACAACAACCTGCATAACCACAACCTGCACAACCACAATAACCTGCACAGCCACAATAACCTGCACAACCACAACCCCTGTCAATATCCAGTACCCACCAGCACACTGCATCTGGGATTGCCAGCAGGGTGCCAATCGGTGCTAGTGAGTGGATGTATATACATTATGCATTATAGTGGTCTCACAGGCCACAAAAGTTACTTGAAAAAAATATTAGAATAGAAAAGATAAAAATAGAAAAAAGTGAAAATAATATTACCGAGTGAGCGGCAGTCGCCGCTGTTGCCATCAACGGTTCACTTTCTGTCAACTTCATGCCACTCTATCTTGGTAAATACTGATTTCAATTATTTTTCTTTCAAAACACCCAGAAAATTATTCTTAAGATTTTGGTATGAAAAAAATATACATTTTGTTAATATTTTTTGACACTGAGCAAGTTTGTGATCATGGGTCTGACAGTGACAGTTTGTGATCATGGGTCTGACAGTGACAGTTTGTGAAGAAATTTTTCCCAGGAGGGGGATATCAGCCCACTTCAGCCCTTTTCAGCCCTGAGGGGCCCAGCCATCTCAGAAGGGGCAAGCATCCACATCAAGTAATTACAAGCAGATGATTAACCAGCGTGTACCAGTCATAGGTCATGTGACTCCTTGCAAGAGACCAGTGTTGCAAGTAGTGTAGTTTAATGAGAGACAATCAATCTCTCACCTTAACAGGACAATTAAGGAAAATCCTGCAACCACTTTATTACCATGGTAAAGATAGTGAACATTGTTGTCTATGCCCAGACAGCAAGAACAAGCATTTTGCAATGCTTCATGGTGGAAGTTTGGCAAACAGGGAAAATACGCTATGTCAGCTTTTTCTTTGTAGCTGGGGGTAAGCCAAGTGCAGCGAGGGGCATTATAGCTCAGATTGCTTTTAGCCCTGCCAAGGGATGCATTGACGCTGAGATAACGAACAAAGAACACGGATCTGCACATTTGTGTGCATAAAAGTATCTCAATAGACAAAGCAGAGAAGTGTGATCAGCTTCTTTAGTTATAAGACTGTGAATAATAAACAATATTTGATGAACAGTGTGTAACAACGAGTGCTGCGATCCTGATGGAGCGTGGTGCGACATTCTTCAAAGATCACATCTGCTTCAATCAAGACACCGATTCCCGGGTTATTAATAAGGGTCTGATACATATACCCAGGTAAGTCTACTATGACATATTGTAATTCAATTGACTGTGCAGTTGAAAACCAAGGTACGATCTAGTAACTTACCATAAACCCGGTTATGGGTGGGCTTTTTAGCCCTACACACGTGAGTATAGATTCCCGTCAGCAATCAGTTTCTGAGATATGCTGACACAACACCCCCTAGGGGTAATTATACTTATATAATAATTTTTCACAGAGCCCTTAGGGAGTGCACACGACAGCTTCTCAAGACATCACCTACAGGGAAGGCTGTGTAGGCGAAAGCTGTCTTTCAAGATAAGTCCCATTACAGTCCATTATTTACTCTGACTTAGCTTGTAGCATTTCCCTAAAATTGGGGTCTGGACAGTGCAAGTGTGATCAGGGGTCTCAACAGTAAAAGTTTGTGATCAGGGGTCTCGACAGTGAAGGTTTGTGATCGGGGTCTCGACAGTGAAAGTTTGTGATCAAGGGCCTCGACAGTGAAAGAGTTAACAGAATGGAAGATACATTACAGATTCTCTGCCATTTCATAATAAAAATTTTTTTTTTTTTAAATTCCTGGGCACTGTGGACAAGTTTCAAACCGGAGGTTTGCACCCTCAAGGGGTTAAATATAACACAGCACCTACATATCAATTATAATATTTTACAATTTTGAGGTCTTCAAAAATAATTTTATCTTTTTCTGGGGTCCAGAGAACATAACCTTATTACCCCATAAGGCCTTCACTTCAGTTTACACACATTTCATAATCATATCGAGGTCGGTGACGTAGTACAGTGGACCCCCGCTTAATGATCACCTCCCAATGCGACCAATTATGTAAGTGTATTTATGTAAGTGCGTTTGTACTTGTATGTTTGGGGGTCTGAAATGGACTAATCTAATTCACAATATTCCTTATGGGAACAAATTCGTTCAGTACTGGCACCTGAACATACTTCTGGAATGAAATAATATCGTAAATCGGGGGTCCACTGTACTACGTGGTGAGCCCAGCTCACTCAGATAGGCTGTGAGCAGTAAATAAAAAAAAATCCTGCCCCACACAGTGCATGATAGGAGACAAATCTGTGACTGCATGCTTGGTTTAAAATGGTGACTTTGCAGTGTATTTTCGGATGGTTTTTATGGTTTATTCTGGGTTTCTTGGTCTCATTTGACAGAGTGTAAGATATATTACAAAAATTGAGATGATTTTGATTGGTTTCAGGACAGGAAATAGCTTGAAATGAGCTCAAAGTGGTGGAAATGCGTATTCGATTTCTATCAATATTTCAGAGGACACAAATTACATCACTCATCCGATATGCATCCAACTGGCCAGTCTAAAACACATTTAGGAACGCACTAACATTATTTATACAATTATTACAAAAATGCAGTTCTTTGCATAACAGTAAATCTTTTGTGTGAACAAAAATTCAAAATAGAAGTCAGGTGTAATATAGCAGAGGCCTAGGGAGACCTGGAGAGGCCTAGGGAGGCCTGGGGAACCCTAGCAAGACCTAGGGAATCCTAGAGAGGCCTACAAAGGCCTGAGGTTGTAGCTAATGAACAGAGGAAATGTTGTTTTAGTGCCAACAATATTTACGTTCTTCATTGTGAAACCAATTTTTTAATTGGCATTTTTTATTTTTGTGTGAAATTACCAATTTCTGATCACTTAATTTGTTGCTGAAATAGTTAAATGGATGGTTTCTTGTACTCAGTCAACAGAATGGGAGAAACACTAGTTAAGAATCTTGTAGACCGAAACAATGGGATTGGCCTAAAATAGGCCTCAAAGTGGGTAAAATCGCCGATGTATAAATATCGCAGAGAATACTAACTTCATGAGAGCATAATTCCCCCAAACATTCTACCAATTTTCATACTTTTGGCATCATTACCTTCACAAAAAGATTCTGTACCATTTCACAAGAAGAAATGTTCATTTTTGGGGGGAAGAAGGGAAGGGGAAGTCTGGGACTCTGAGAACAAGTTCAGATCGAGGTTCTGGACCCTAAAAGTGTGAAATATAACACAAATACAGCACTCACTTACACAATTACCTTATAGCCACTGATATTTTACAGTGTTGAAGCCTATACAAAATCATTTACCTTCTTCTTGGTCCAGAAAACATAACCCTATTCCCCCATAAGGCCTCCAGCTCTTCACTATTTCTTAATGCATGTATGTTACAGGACTGTAACGTATCATCTGGTGATCAAATGTGCCTAAATATAAGACATACACAGCACCTACATATACAATTACTTTATAATTGATATTTTTCAATTCTGAAAACTATAAAAATAAATCATTTCCTTTTTTTGGAGTCTAGAGAACGTAACCTTATTCCTCTATAAGGTCTTCACTTCAGTTAACATGCATTTCTTAATACACATCCTTTACAGGAACATAACTAGTGTCAATTGGACTTCTTACGGCAACTGTGAAAATTAAATGGACAGTTTCTCCTGCCCAATTGATAGAATAGTCAAATGGGCTACAAATTTGCTTGAGCTTAACAATAGAATTGGTTTTAACCCTTAAACTGTCCAAACGTAGATCTACATCCACAAGCGGGGGGCTCCGAACGTAGATCTACTTTTTTTTTTACATGCTTTCAAATGGGGAAAATCAAGGTCGCAGCCCTATGCACGTGAACGTAGATCTATGTTTGGACAGTTTAAGGGCTAAATAGGACTCAAAGTGAGTAAAATTGCCATTGTGCAAATTGTGCCCAGACTGTTAACTCTGTACTTTATAAGAGAACTGACTGTACATAGAGGACCTTCATAAGAGCACTGACTGTACAGTGGAACCTCGGTCCTCGAACTTAATTCATTCCAGAATGTTGTTCTAGTGCCAATCCGTCAAGAGTATCGAACAAATTCTTCCCAACCAATTTTCTTTTTGGTTGGCTGTTATCACTAACTTTTGTAGGCCCCATGGTTACTTATTTATACAAACAATATAAAAAAAATACCAAAGTGTGAAGAAACACGAAATAGTTTACAGCGAAGTTCTGGCAGGTTGATAGAGAGCCGAGTTTTGTTCAAGTACCAAGGTTTCACTGTATGCAGAGGATCTTCATAAGAGAAGTGACTGAGTAACCAAATAAGCAGGTACTTTTTTTTTTTTTTTTTTTTTTTTTTTTACATGGGGTTTGACAAGATTAAGGATAACAAAAAAGGCAATACCGTGACTGGAATGATATACAAATAAACCGCACATAGAAGAGAGGAGCTTACGACGACATTTCGGTCCAACTTGGACCATTTACAAAGTCACACTAACGAAAAGAAGAGCAGGATGGGTATATATGGGCAGGAGGTGGTGGTGGTAGTACAGGTCCTCCATCACAAATCCAACATCATTGGGACCTGTAGTGTTCTGGATTACTGAGTTTGCCAGATTACAGAGTAGTTAGGTTAGAATACACTTAATAAAATTAACCAACTTGACTTGCACAAAGTTCATTGAACATCAGCAAAAATCCAACATTTCTGCTACTTTGAGCTCAATTTCAAGGTACTTTTCATTGTGAAACCAATCAAAATCATGTCTATTTCTGTAATATATCTTCCATTCTATCAAATGAGACCAAAAAAACGAGAATACAGCCATAAAAACCATACAAAAATATACTGCAAAGAGACGGCTAATGGCTGAGAAGTGAATTCCCTTATTTATCGTCTTTTTTCTTTTTGTTGTACGTTAAGAAGCATCTTTCCATCACACATTGCCCAAGTTTCAGTAAGACAGCCCAATAAACAACTGAGAAAAAAAAAATTTACCAAAAATCATATATGGCAACCCCAAGCCAGGTACTGGAAATAAGTCCCTTTGACTTTTCTGGGTTATCCCAGGTTCTCTATACATACACTGCTATGTATGATAATCTATGTAACTGTATTTGTGTATACCTGAATAAACTTATTTACTTCTAGTCTGTCAACTGAGTACAAGAAACCGCCCATTCACTTATTTCAACTACCCAATAAAGTGGTCAGAAATTGGCAATTTGGCCGATTTCACACAAATTTCAACAGATGCCAATTTCAAAATAGGGTCCAGAATAAACAATGTAGACATTCCTGGCACTAAAATAACATTTTCTCTGTTCATTAGTCACGGCTACAGGCCCCTCTTATATTACTCTTGCTTACCATTCTTGACTCCGTACTGGAATTTAGACTGGCAGGCGGACAGGTATTGGACGGTGACGTCATTTGTTTACTCTTGAGCTTCGCTAAAGAATAGAACATTTTCGCTACTGTGAGCACAATTTCAAGGTACTTTTCATCATGAAAACAATCAAAATCATATCTATTTCTGTAATATATCTTTCATTCTATCAAATGAGACTGAAAAAACAAGAATATAACCATAACAACCATATAAAAACATACCGCTAAGAGGCAGCTAATGGCTGAGAAATGAACTCCGCTATTTATGGTTTGATTTCTTTCATTTTTGGTGTACATGAAGAAGTATCTTTCCATCATACATTGCCCAAGTTTGAATAAGATAACCCAACAAACAACTGAGAAAATAACAACAACAATAATAATAATAATAACAATAATAATAATAATAATAATAATAATAATAATAATAATAATAATAATATCTTTATTTACTACACGTACATGTACAAGGTATACAGGCCTTGCTGACATCAGTGACATACTACTGTATAGAAAGCCGCTTGTTATGCTGAGTACTTCAAACAAATTAGGTCAGTGTCCCAGGATAACACCCACACTAGTCGACTAACACCCAGGTACCCATTTACTGATGGGTGAACATAGACAACAGGTGTAAAGAAACATGCCCAATGTTTCTACCCTGGCTGGGAATCGAATATTTACCAAAAATCATATACGACTAACCTAAGCCAGGTACTAGAAATAAGCCATGTTGTCTGACTTTTTTGGATTATACTAGGTTCTCTAGACATATGCTGCTACGTGTGATAATCTATATAGGAAAAATAAGCTTTTTGTTTCAGGTTTATGGTGCAGTACGAGTGTATATCACAGTTAGTCCTGTGCTACACTCCGTTTTTTCTAATATAAGCCACCAAGACAGGGATAGGAGAATGGTATTTGTATACCATATCCTCTTCATACCTCCGTCGAACTGCTCGATATTATGCCAAATATTATTTATTCTGGAGTATTTAACATGTTTTATGTTATTTATATTGTTTATTATGTCATATTAGATCAATTGTGATAGACAAATAAGCTGTAGTGTTGATATTAGCGTAATAATAAAGCATATTCCCCTGCTTCATGAGACTGAGTTCATGACAACCAACAGTGGCTTCAAAGTCACCTTATCTTTAATGGATAATGTACTGTGTAGGTGCTTTACATAATGAGAAGCATTTCTTTTATTCATTGGAACCATGGCTAGGGCTAAAAGTAAGCAGGTTAAAACAATAAATGGAGAAAAAGAAATTGGAATGACTTATGCAGCAAGTAGCACCACCAAACAGTACCAGCAGGTTGCTGTGGCGACCCTGGAAATTTGAAATTATGCTAGCCAAAATTAGTGCCGAATAACTGAAGGAACCGAATAACTGATTGCCGGATTTGTGATGGTGGACCTGTAGTAGTAGTGTTGGCAGTAGTGGAGGTGGAAGGAAGTAGTAGCGGGGAGGTAGTGCGGGTTATTTGTGTAAGGTTAAGGATCCCTAGCTTTACTGACAAACTATTTACAGGTTAAGGATTCCTAACTTTATTGACAAGCTAAGAGCTGTTACCTACATCAGCTCATTTGAAAGCATTTTTATTGTTATGAGACATATAAGTAGGGAACAGGATGAAGTTGGAGCCATCTGTGATCCAGCATTTTCATTTGATCAACTGACTATCTCACCGACATCATAATGCTGTACGAAAGTGTTCCATACTCGAGTCATCCTGAGGATAAATGATCTCAGATGAAGTAATGTTCTGGAGAAGGGTACAGCCAGAGTGAAGTTGCTGCTTTCTGTCCGTCTTCTGGCATAAAAGCTTGTTTCACGCTGTCCTCAAAGTGGATCCAAGTGTGGTACTTTGACAATACTGGCCTTGTACATAACAGTAAAGCCACCCACATCCTTCTTGTGTTGAAGGCTCTGCTGAAATGACAGATCTATCCAGGACTGGTCCAGGCGAGAGATGAGACATCTTGCTCTGTTCTCTACTCTGTCAAGCAGTCGCAGATGAGAGGGGGGCAGGCAAACCAAGAAAGTGGAGCATGCTCAAGGTGTGAGCGTACTTGTGCCTCGTACAGAATCTTGCAACCCCTACTGTCAAGCAGATGCGAGATACGGCGAAGTGCTGTAAGCTTCCTGGCTGCCTTGTTTGCAAGATTTACAACGTGGTTCTTTGTGGTCAGTTTGGAGTCAAATTTCACCCCAAGAATATCAATTTCTTCCCCAGGTGCCAACACCCTCCCATTCATCCTTACTACTGCACCAGCATTACCATCATGGTGCCTAGAGACCATCATCATTTGTGTTTTCTCAGGTGCAAATGTTACTTGCTATCCATTTCCCCAAGCTGATATAGCTCTTAGCTGGTGATTGATGTAGCTTAGAGCAGCTGGCATTTCTTCTCTTGGATAAGTGAATGTCAGTGTACAGTCGTCTGCATATGCATGGGATTCTGGGATGAGATGAAGAAGGTCATTGAAGTAGATATTCCATAACGATGGTCTCAGCAAGCTTCCTTGTGGAACACTTGCCCCAATAAGATGTCTTGCTGATTCTGTTCCATTAAGAACTACCCTTAGAGATCTACCATGAAGGTATTCACTGAGGAGACATAGCATAGTGCCTGCAATTCCCAGAGCTTGAAGTTTTGCTAAGAGGCCCTGGTGCCACACCCAGTCGAAATCACTAGCAATGTCCAGTGCTACCACACAGCTGACTTTGGATTCATCCAGTGACTGGTGCCACTTAGTGGAGAGGTTTAACAACAGATCAGCAGCAGAGTAACCTTAACTGAAGCCATATTGACGATCACAAAGTAGTGAGTGGTAGTCAAAAAACTCTGTCATTTGTCTTGAGATTATTGTCTCGAGGATCTTGCCAGTGATTGACAGCAATGACACTGGTCTGTAGTTGCTTTCTGCTCTGCTCTTCCTTTTGTGAACAGGGACTACATTTGCCTCTTTCCACAGAGAAGACTATTTACACTGTACTAGGCAGTGCTGAAAGATCCGAGTTAGAGGTGTTGCTAGCTGGTCTGCACATCATCTCAGCAATCTTGGGCTCAACTTGCCTGGGTCCACAGCCTTTTCTTGATCAAGTGATTTAAGAAGGAAATGCACCTCCTCCTGCTTTGTCACCACTGAGAGTTTTGACACAGTTCTTGCAGCTAGCCAAGGAGGGTCCCTTGCATTTTGGTAGCAAAGTAGTCAAGTGTTCTCTTGACTACTAGTAGAGGTGATCCCATCGTGTCGATTTAGAGGTGGAATGAGTTCATCAGGCAGATAACCTTGTCTGTCCTCTACCAGGTACAGTTGAACCTCGGTTTTCATATGCCCCAGTTTTCGTAGGATTTGGTTTTCATTGACTTTTTTCATCTAAATTTTGTCCCAGTTTTTGTAAAGTTGTAAATGGTCCATACCAAATGCATCCACATGACTCAGCCACTCAAGCGCCTACACAAAGCATCCTATGCATTCGTGACTCAGTCTGCCTTTGTTTCTCGTTGAGTGAGCATCACCCCACGCTTTCATCCATTGTTTTTTGTGCTTATTTATTGAGTGCGACTGCTAAATAAGCCACCATGGGGCCAAAGGAAGGTCCAAGTAAAAGCCCTTCGATAAAGAAGGCGAGAAATTGTGGCCAGAATGTGTCCAAGAGAAGGATTTTGAAGGGTTTGAGGCTCACCCTAACAACCCTATGCCTGTTGTGGAATCTACTGTGGCTTTGGGGGAAGTCCATGGGGTTGGATGTGAGTGGCCAGGATGTGGAAGAGTTGGTGAACGACCACAGGGAAGAGCTAACTACTGAAAAGCTGCAAGACCTTCAACTGGAACAGCAACAGACCACAGCTGAGGAAATTGCTTCAGAGGAGGAGGAAGAGAGAGGGGAGAATGTGCCTTCTTCAGTGATTAAGGACATGTGTGCTAAATTGAGTGAGTTGCAAAGTTTTGTGGAGAAATATCACCCTAACAAAGTTGCTGCAAGCCTTGTCTGCAACGTGTTCAAAGACAATGCCTTGTCCCATTTTAGGCAAATCTTAAAGAGATGTCAAAAACAGACCTTTCTGGACAGATTTTTTGTGTGACAGGGGTCCAGTGACTCTCAATCTGATCCTAGTGCCAGTAAAAAACAAAGAAGGGAAGTAACCCCAGAGAGGGCCTTGATACCTGAAGTCCTTATGGAAGGGGGGATTCCCCTTCCAAACAATAACCTCTTCTCCCTCTCCCCTCCTCGCTGTCTTCCATATGCCAACAAGCACCTTCAATAAAGGTGAAAGTGATGTTATCCATTTCATTAGTCATTTACATTTATTTCTCATTGTTTTCTGTATGTAAAAGTATAGTTATTCTCATAAATGTATTTTTTCTTAATATTTTTGGGTGTCTGGAACGGATTAATTGGATTTACATTATTTCTTACGGGAAATATTGCTTCAGTTTTCGTATGATTCGGTTTTTGTCAGGCTTTCTAGAATGGATTAACCCTTTGACTGTTTATGTCGTATATATACGTCTGTTATCAACAAATTTTGTTGAAAATAAGAAAAAGTTTTGGAGTGAGATTAACAAGTTAAGAAAGCCTAGAGAACAAATGGATTTGTCAGTTAAAAATAGGAGAGGAGAGTTATTAAATGGAGAGTTAGAGGTATTGGGAAGATGGAGGGAATATTTTGAGGAATTGTTAAATGTTGATGAAGATAGGGAAGCTGTGATTTCGTGTATAGGGCAAGGAGGAATAACATCTTGTAGGAGTGAGAAAGAGCCAGTTGTGAGTGTGGGGGAAGTTCGTGATGCAGTAGGTAAAATGAAAGGGGGTAAGGCAGCCGGGATTGATGGGATAAAGATAGAAATGTTAAAAGCAGGTGGGGATATAGTTTTGGAGTGGTTGGTGCAATTATTTAATAAATGTATGGAAGAGGGTAAGGTACCTAGGGATTGGCAGAGAGCATGCATAGTTCCTTTGTATAAAGGCAAAGGGGATAAAAGAGAGTGCAAAAATAATAGGGGGATAAGTCTGCTGAGTATACCTGGTAAAGTGTATGGTAGAGTTATTATTGAAAGAATTAAGAGTAAGACGGAGAATAGGATAGCAGATGAACAAGGAGGCTTTAGGAAAGGTAGGGGGTGTGTGGACCAGGTGTTTACAGTGAAACATATAAGTGAACAGTATTTAGATAAGGCTAAAGAGGTCTTTGTGGCATTTATGGATTAGGAAAAGGCATATGACAGGGTGGATAGGGGGGCAATGTGGCAGATGTTGCAAGTGTAGGAGGTAGGTTACTGAAAGCAGTGAAGAGTTTTTACGAGGATAGTGAGGCTCAAGTTAGAGTATGTAGGAAAGAGGGAAATTTTTTCCCAGTAAAAGTAGGCCTTAGACAAGGATGTGTGATGTCACCGTGGTTGTTTAATATATTTATAGATGGGGTTGTAAGAGAAGTAAATGCGAGGGTCTTGGCAAGAGGCGTGGAGTTAAAAGATAAAGAATCACACACAAAGTGGGAGTTGTCACAGCTGCTCTTTGCTGATGACACTGTGCTCTTGGGAGATTCTGAAGAGAAGTTGCAGAGATTGGTGGATGAATTTGGTAGGGTGTGCAAAAGAAGAAAATTAAAGGTGAATACAGGAAAGAGTAAGGTTATGAGGATAACAAAAAGATTAGGTGATGAAAGATTGAATATCAGATTGGAGGGAGAGAGTATGGAGGAGGTGAATGTATTCAGATATTTGGGAGTGGACGTGTCAGCGGATGGGTCTATGAAAGATGAGGTGAATCATAGAATTGATGAGGGGAAAAGAGTGAGTGGTGCACTTAGGAGTCTGTGGAGACAAAGAACTTTGTCCTTGGAAGCAAAGAGGGGAATGTATGAGAGTATAGTTTTACCAACGCTCTTATATGGGTGTGAAGCATGGGTGATGAATGTTGCAGCGAGGAGAAGACTGGAGGCAGTGGAGATGTCATGTCTGAGGGCAATGTGTGGTGTGAATATAATGCAGAGAATTCGTAGTTTGGAAGTTAGGAGGAGGTGCGGGATTACCAAAACTGTTGTCCAGAGGGCTGAGGAAGGGTTGTTGAGGTGGTTCGGACATGTAGAGAGAATGGAGCGAAACAGAATAACTTCAAGAGTGTATCAGTCTGTAGTGGAAGGAAGGCGGGGTAGGGGTCGGCCTAGGAAAGGTTGGAGAGAGGGGGTAAAGGAGGTTTTGTGTGCGAGGGGCTTGGACTTCCAGCAGGCATGCGTGAGCGTGTTTGATAGGAGTGAATGGAGACAAATGGTTTTTAATACTTGATGTGCTGTTGGAGTGTGAGCAAAGTAACATTTATGAAGGGGTTCAGGGAAACCGGCAGGCCGGACTTGAGTCCTGGAGATGGGAAGTACAGTGCCTGCACTCTGAAGGAGGGGTGTTAATGTTGCAGTTTAAAAACTGTAGTGTAAAGCACCCTTCTGGCAAGACAGTGATGGAGTGAATGATGGGAATCGTGGGAATCGGCCAGTGTGATAATAAAAAAAAATAAATATACGTCTTACGCGCCACTGTTTCTGACGTATTTATACGCGTAAATTCTAGCGGCTTCAAAACAAGCAAGAGAAAGCTGGTAGGCCCACATGTGAGAGAACGGGTCTGTGTGGTCAGTGTGCACCACATAAAAAAAATCCTGCAGCATGCAGTGCATAATGAGAAAAAAAAACTGAACACTTTTTTGGATTAAAACGCCGACTTTTAGGTGTAT
Source organism: Cherax quadricarinatus (assembly GCF_038502225.1). Classification (NCBI taxonomy): domain Eukaryota; kingdom Metazoa; phylum Arthropoda; class Malacostraca; order Decapoda; family Parastacidae; genus Cherax; species Cherax quadricarinatus. Next base: position 127,949 of record NW_027195670.1, on the reverse strand, counting down.
TTTCATATAGTATTTATTGTTGTATTTTTATTTTCATGATCTCAGGTGATAAAATGGAAAACATATTACAGAAATAGAGATGATTTTCATTACTTTCACGCTGAAAACGACTTTGAAATTGAGCTCAAAGTAGCGGAAATGTTCGATTTTTACCAATGTTCAGGAGTAAGCAAATCACACCACATGTCCAATACACGTCAACTGGGGAGTCTAATATTCTTTCACTAGTGCACTGATATTATTTATACCATTTTTACAATAATGCAGTAGTCTGCATAACAGTAAATTTTGTATTTTTTTGTATGAATAAAAAGTCAAAATAGAAAGCAATAGTAATATAAGAGGGGCATAGAGACGTGACTAATAAACAGAGGATATGTTATTTTAGTGCCAAGAATGTCTACCTTGTTTATTCTGGACCCTATTTTGAAATTGGCATTTTTTTTAATTTGCATGAAATTGGCCAAATTGCCAATTTATGACCACTTTACTGGGTAGTTCAAATCGGTAAATGGGCGGTTTCTTGTATTCAACTGATAGAAAAGATGGAGTTCTAAAGAAACAGCTATGAGTTTGGTCAACTGGAACAACGGAACTGGCCAAAAACAGGGCTCAAATTCGGTGAAATTGCTGATGTGTATATGTCGCCGAGACCGCTAACTTCACGGGAGCGTAATTCCGTGAGTTTTCGACCAAATTTCGTACTTTTGGTGTCATTACCATCAGGAAAAGATTCTCTATCATTTCGTAAGAAAAAAAAAAAATTTCCAAAAATTTATCGACAGAATGACAGTTTCAGAAAGGGGCTTGCGACAGTTAAAGGGTTAATCATGAAAACCGAGGTTTCACTGTACTCACCAAACAAGCAGGTACTTAACCAGGTACTCACCAAACAAGCAGTACTCACCCTGTTAGTATGGTTGTTATCTGAAGTATCAATAACCAAGGGGATGCGGTTGTCTTGCTTGATAGGAGTGGCTAGTTTGATCCTCTTGCTGGAGTCTATGTTGGTACTGATGGCCAGGGGGTTGCTAGGCACCAATGGCAACATGTCGCCCCGGCTGTGTGCGTACGGCCTGCAATATGCAACACTGAAACAGTAATGGTCACTATTGCTCATTGCACCACGACAATGAAAAAACCAATGGCTGGGCTCCAAGAGTACTAATACTCGTGAAACTCAAAGATATATATGCAAAACAACCATGGGAGGAGTTGAATGATAGCTCTAGACCTTTCATGTTGCAATCAACACATCAGGAGCTTGCAATGTTGCAGAAATATGTAAGAAATCCGTTGTCTTCCCTATTAAACACTCTGTATATTGAGTATTTTGAGACTAAGTTGAAGATATGCTGCCATGTGAAGCCATGTGAAGCCATGTGGATCAGACATGAGGATAATACCTTGTGTCTCAGGCCGAATTATTGACCTGAACACGTTTACCCAGATTTAACTCTCTTGTCCTGGACTCATAAATACACTGAGAACTTTCTGTATTGTCTATATTATTATATTACTATGTACATTATATTACTGTGTACAATATTATTATTATATATTATCATACATAATTCAGGTCCCCAGCGTTTGTAAGTTGAAGATTTCCTACAATATTCAATATTTCTGGCACTTGTGTGCCCTGGGCATTGTTTCCTGCCTCATTCTTAGCAAGAATGTTCCTCTGAGCCAATCTGTTGGTACATCTTAATAACTTCTGCAACACTGCAAGCTTCTAATGTGTTGATTGCAACATGAAAGGCCAAGAGTTATTATGCAACACTCCCCCTGTGATTGTTTTGCATATATACAAGGAGTTTTATAAGACAACTGACTGCATATAGTGGAACTTTATAATAAATATAATACTATATATATATATATATATATATACATATACAGTGGACCCCCGCTTAACGATCAGCTCCCAATGCGACCAATTATGTAAGTGTATTTATGTAAGTGCGTTTGTAACTGTATGTTTGGGGGTCTGAAATGGACTAATCTACTTCACAATATTTCTTATGGGCACAAATTCGGTCAGTACTGGCACCTGAACATACTTCTGGAATGAAATAATATTGTTAACTGGGGGTCCACTGTATATATTTAATGCCAAATAGGTAAAATTAGCCAATTAGCAAGATTTCGTTTAAAATTAACTCCTTCTCAAAATTTTCTCTTATACATTTAAAGATATATTTTTTCATCCATGTTAAAGTAAAAATTAATAAATTCCTACCAAAAGAACCTTAGAAAACTTACCTAACCTTATTATACCAAGCGGAAATTAATTTAGCCTAATCCAACTAAATATATTTTAGCTAAGTTTACAATGTTTTTCATTAGGTTCAGAATGATTTTTGCGAAATTACTGCATGCACAAATTTTCGCTTGCCTTATACGACAAGAAGAGAAATCTTATTTAAGTCAAAATCGCAAGTATTACCTATGTGGCATATACGTACGTGTGTGTGTGTGTGTGAGACTCCAGACTGAGGGAGTGATCACCTCAAACACATTTTGATGTGCAGCACTCTCAGTAGAGGACTGATGAAGCCGCTGGGTGCCTTCATCAGTCCTGAACACTGCCACATTAAAACACCCAAGTGTTGCACATGTCTCTAATAATAATTTCACATTACAATAATATGGATTTTATTGAATTTTAAAAAAAGAAGGAAAGGGGGGGGGAAGAGAGAGAGAGAGAGAGAGAGAGAGAGAGAGAGAGAGAGAGAGAGAGAGAGAGGAGAGAGAGAGAGAGAGAGAGAGAGAGAGAGAGAGAGAGAGAGAGAGAGAGAGAGATAGAGAGAGAGAGAGAGAGAGAGAGAGAGAGAGAGAGAGAGAGAGAGAGAGAGAGAGAGAGAGAGAGAGAGAGAGAGAGAGAGAGAGAGAGAGAGAGAGAGAGAGAGAGATAGAGAGATAGAGAGATAGAGAGATAGAGAGATAGAGAGATAGAGAGATAGAGAGATAGAGAGATAGAGAGATAGAGAGAGATAGAGAGAGAGAGAGAGAGATGAGATGAGATGAGATGAGATGAGATGAGATAGAGAGAGAGAGAGAGAGAGAGAGAGAGAGAGAGAGAGAGAGAGAGAGAGAGAGAGAGTGAGTGAGAAATAAACAATGAGATAGAGCATCACTTACCATAATATATCAGCTCCAGCTCTGGAGTATGGTCTGTGAGAGAGAGAGACTGCAGTTAGTGTCAGGTCACCAAGACTCTGCACAAGGCACACATCCCACATATATATTATTATAACTTACATATTATTCCATGTTACATAGTGAAGAAATTTTCTCCAGCCTCAGGGGGGCAGCAACCCCCTTTCAGGGGAGCTGTGACCTCTCTATTCCCCTCTAACCCTGCAAAAATTAGACACCATTTACATAGTATTGATTTTGATCCTTCAAAATTAAACACCATCTAACAGGTTTATAATCCAGAGTGGATAAGATCCACACCCGTATCCACACGTGTCCACCAGAATTTTACGCTCGTGTGCGATCCTCTGTCAGATTTTACAAATGCGTATCTTGGGAAAACGCCATTTCCCAAAACCAGGAAAAATTCGAAACTGTTTGGGGTCATTGTACCCCACGGCCAGCACCTCAGCAATTCTCAAAATAGCGAGGGTCACCCCGATCCACAAAGGAGGTGATCAAACTGACTTGAGTAACTATACACCAATATCTAACCTACCTCTGCATTCTAAAATCTTTGAAAACCTAATTCATAGACAGATCTATTCCTACCTTGTCTCAGGATTCAGAACTAGTAAAAGCACAAATGATGCTATTATTATTATTATTATTATTATTATTATTATTATTATTATTATTATACACATGCTAGAACTAATACACGCCTTCTCGAGAAGAAAGAAGGCACACTGGGAATCTTCACTGATTTACGTAAAGCATTTGATACAGTTGACCATGATTTGCTGCACATTAAATTAACACACTAAAGTATAAGAGGGCACTCCCTCAACTACATAAAGTCATACCTTAGTAGCAGAATTCAATATGTGTACACAAATGAAGGAAACTCTTCCACACAACCAATCACAGTAGGAGTCCCACAAGGAAGTGTCCTTGGCTCACTCCTCTTTCTCATTTACATCAATGATCTACCGTATGCATCACAGCTACTCAAACCCATATTATTTGCAGATGACAAAACATACATCTTCTCTCACCCAAACCCAGTCATACTGGCTAACACTGTTAATGCCGAATTGCAGAAAATATCTACCTGGATGATGACTAATAAGCCTACACTCAATACTGACAAAATCTATTTCATTCAGTTTGAAAACAGAGCTGCAAATGTTCCACTTAACATAGAGCTAAACGGATCACCCATCACAAGACTCACAGAGGGAAAATTCCTAGGAATCCACCTTGACAGCAGCCTCAAATTCCAGACAAACATACAACAAATTTCCAAGAAAATCTCTAAGACAGTGGGCATACTATCAAAGATACTGTACCATGTTCTACAATCAGCTCTCCTGGCACTGTACCATTCACTCATCTACCCTTATTTCATATATGGAATTTGTGCATGGGGATCAACAACATTAAATCACCTAAGACCACTAATAACCAAGCAAAAGGCTGCAGTCAGAATGATAACAAATTCCCACTCCAGACAACATACTCTGCCAATATTCAAGTCTAAATCTGCTCACCATTAAGAACATCCATACTTATTCATGCACCTACTACATACATAGAACACTACACTCAAACAAACCCTCCACCCAAACTTCTCACCAACCTTAACCCTTTCAGGGTCAAGAGGCCCTCTCATAAACTCGCTCTCAGGGTCGAAAATTTCTCGAAAAAAAAATTATTTTTTTCTTATGAAATAATAAAGAATCTTTTTCCAATCATAATGACACCAAAAGTATGAAATCTGATGGAAAACTTATGGAATTATGCTCTCATGAAGTTAGCGGCACTAAAATGACACTAAAATAACATTTCCTCTGTTCATTAGTCACATCCCCATGCCCCTCTTACATTTCTTTTGCTTTCCACTTTGAATTTTTATTCTCACAAAAAAATAGAAGATTTACTGTTATGCAGACTACTGCATTAGTGTAGAAATGGTATAAATAAAATCAGCGCACTTGTGAAAGAATATCAGACTCACCAGTTGACGTGTATTGGACGCATGGCATGATTTGTTTACTTTTGAACTTTGGTAAAAATCGAACATTTCTGCTACTTTGAGCTCAATTTCAAGGTACTTTTCATTGTAAAACCAGTCAAAATCATCTCAATTAACATAATATGTCTTCCATTCTATAAAATGAGATCAAGAAAACTAGAATACAACCATAAATACCATAAGAAAATACACTGCAAAGTCGCTGTTTTAAACCAAAAACACGGTCGGAGTTTTTTTTTTTTCTCATAAATTATGCACTGTGTGCTGCAGGATGTTTTTTATACTGTGCACACTGACCACATAGACCCATTCTTTCATATGTAGGCCTACCAGCTTTCTCTTGCTAGATTTGAAGGCGCTAGAATTTACGCGTATTAGTACGGCACCAACCCTGGCATGAAAGCTGTACTAGTATGGCACCAACCCTGAAAGGGTTAAGAGGCAGGCCCAAGAGCTGTGACTCAACCCCTGCAATCACAATTAGGTGAGTATCTAACTCACCTCTGCATACTAGCACTGGACATTCTTCCTGTAGTGAAAAACTATGGGCTATTTAGCTAGTGATAGTCATCAGGCAACGGATGCCAAGCAGACTGATGACTCCATGACATCACTTCGCATGTCAAGCCACTGATGTCATATTTTGACATCAATACATCATTGACTGCCAGCAAAATGAGCCAGGTAGGTTCCTATTTGCTAGACAACTTCCTCTTACCACTGAGGTGCCTAGGGTCAATGTTAAGTGAATAGGGTAGACCATTTCAAGGCTGTCAAGGACAGGCCAAGGACAAAACCACAGGTCAGGGTCACCCAGGTCATATACCTGACATACAGTATTACCCTGGTATCCACAGATGATAACAAGAATTACCATAGATGCCAGAAATCATGGACAGTAGTCAACACTATAAACAGTAGTATCCTAGAAACAGTAACTAGAACCACTAACTAGGACCAGTAACACTGGAAACAGCAACCAGAACCAGTAACTAGGACCAGTAACACTAGAACCAGCAACACTAGAACCAGCAACACTAAAACCAGCAACTATAACCACAGTAACTAGAACCAGTAATTAGAACCACAGGCATAGGCAAAGAATCACAGAGCTGCTGAGAGGGACCAGTATATCTGAAATACAAAGGGAGGCACTGGTCTGAGAAATAGCAAATATCGAACTTAAGCTGAAGGAATCTTACAGGAGACAAGAATCTCAGGAAGAACTAAAAGCCATCAATGAAATTGGAAAAAAACACAAAATATTTCTTTTCTTATGCCAAATCTAAGGCCAAAACAACATCCAGTATTGGAGCCCTGCTTAGATGAGATGGGACCTACACAGACGACAGCAAAGAAATAAGTGAAACACATAAGTCCCAATATGGCTCAGTGTTCAGCGAGTCATTAACCACACTAAGAGTCGACAATCTAAATGAATTTTTTATGACAGACTCAAAATCTGGTCAATTCAAAAATCTCTTTATGTTATACTAACACCACAAGGCAATAAATGACATGGCTATGCACTCTGCCCCAGGCCCGGACTCATGGAACTCTGTGTTATGTGGCTATAAGACCCAGCATGCATTTATGTAACTAAGTAGCAGTTACTCATTATCTGGAATACCTAATATATTAAACTGCTGGGGGCACAGCTGCCTTAATTTTGTCATGAGAACTGTACACTCTCATACACCTACCATCTGACTTACGACCACTCGACTTACGACCGTGTTTTTTATGCCAAATTTCTGGAAAATAAACAACTATTTGTGTTGTACACAGTGTTTATCCTAAACCTTACAGTATAAAATACAGTAGTAACAGCATAAAAAGTAAAGTAAAACATGAAATACCAAAATAAAACAATAAAATAAAGTCATTACAAAAATGTTTTGTTGATATTCAGTAGTAAAGTTCGACTTACGTCCATTTTGACTTACGACCGGTTGGTTGGAACCAAGCTCGATCGTAAGTCGGATGGTAGGTGTATATGAGAGGCCAGACGAGTCAGTCCCTGTATTTCAATATAAATACGCTCTATTATACACACACAATTAAAATAAGTAGATTATAAAGACAGTATTTCTTTTTTAAAAGTAAAATATGGTGTAGTAATGAAAAAAAAAATGATTGTAGTAGCCAAAGAACGGTGCATGTCGAGGTTCTTTTGTTGTTGTGTAGCAGGTGGAGAGGAGGCTGGAGGATGTAGTCTCACTTGTTGTGGTGCCCGTCATGGCAGGACCTTCTTCACTCTTACTTCTGGGCAAGATGTGAGTACAGTGGACCCCCGGTTTACGATCACTTCCCAATGTGACCAATTATGTAAGTGTATTTATGTAAGTGTGTTTGTATGTGTATGTTTAGGGGTCTGAAATGGACTAATCTAATTCACAATATTCCTTATGGGAACAAATTTGGTCAGTACTGGCACCTGAACATAGTTCTGGAATGAAAAAATATCATTAACCGGGGGTCCACTGTATTTGAACATGATGTAACCATTATACCCAGAGAGGCTACAGTGTGTCAAAACACTGGGTTAAAGTCATCAGGAAGGAGTACTAATTATTTCAGACAGACCATGTGATTGTACTGGCTGAGCAGACCAGGGTGTGCATTCTTGCTATAAAGAGGTAAATGCTTAACTTGTATATGCTGTACATACCTGTCTAGAATATATTCCTTTTTTGTAATAGTAGTTTAAATAACCTGTTGAGAGGGTTGGTGAAAACATTTCAGAGACTGAGAACGACTAATTATGAATGTAAGTTTTCCTACAGACTTTATAAGGCTTCATTTAAGCTACCCCACACTAGGGTATGTAGCAAGAACCGTACCATCGAAGTAAGAAGGGACTACAACATAACACAGTGTTCATCAAGAACTGCAAGAAGTCCTTGTGACGTGCCTTCAGCATTCTACGGAGAGGGATCATGGACACAGGGGTCATCCCACACACACTAAAAACAACAGACATAGCCCCACTCCACAAAGGTGTCAGTAAAGCAACAGCAAAGAACTACAGACCGATTCCACTAACATCCCATATCATAAAAATCTTTGAAAGGGTCCTAAGAAGCAAGATCACCACCCATCTAGAAACCCATCAGTTACACAACCCAGGGCAACATGGGTTTAGAGCAGGTCGCTCCTGTCTGTCCCAGCTACTGGACCACTATGACAGTAGTTGGGACTGGAGGACAATCAAAATGCAGAATTAGTATACACAGACTTTGCAAAAGCCTTTGACAAGTGTGACTATGGTGTAATAGCGCACAAAATATGTGATAAAGGAATAACAGGAAAAGTTGGTAGATTAATCTATAATTTCCTAACAAACAGAACACAGAGAGTAGTAGTCAACAGAGTAAACTCTGAGGCAGCCACAGTGAAAAGCTGTGTTCCACAAGGCACAGTACTCGCTCCCATCCTACTCCTCATCCTCTTATCTGATATAGATAGAGATGTAAACCACAGCACCGTGTCTTCCTTGTGGATGACACCCGAGTCTGCATGACAGTGTTACTCACTGAAGACACTGCAAATCTCCAAGCAGACATTAACCAAATCTTTACATGGACCACAGAAAACATTATGAAGTTCAATGAAGATAAATTTCAATTACAGTGGACCCCCGCATAACGATTACCTCCAAATGCGACCAATTATGTAAGTGTATTTATGTAAGTGCGTTTGTACGTGTATGTTTGGGGGTCTGAAATGGACTAATCTACTTCACAATATTCCTTATGGGAACAAATTCGGTCAGTACTGGCACCTGAACATACTTCTGGAGTGAAAAAATATCGTTAACTGGGGGTCCACTGTACTCTGATGTGGAAAATTTGAAGAAATTAAAACTATGTCAGAGTATAAAACAAATTCCAACCACACAAAAGAGTGAAAAACTAATGTGAAGGACCTGGGAGTGGTAATGTCTGAGGATCTCACTTTCAAAGATCACAACAATATATCTACCTCATCTGCTAGAAAAATTATAGGTTGTATAATGAGAACCTTCAAAACTAGGGATGCCAAGCCCATTATGACACTCTTCAAATCGCTTGTTCTCTCAAGGCTGGAATACTGCTGTACACTAACAGCACCTTTGAAGTCAGGTGAAATTGCTGACCTGGAGAGTGTACAAAGAACCCTCACAGCACACACAAGATAAAGCACCTAAATTACTGGGAATGGCTGAAGTTCCTTGACATGTATTCCTTGGAATGCAGGCGAGAGAGATACGTGGTAATATACACATGGAAAATCCTAGAGGGATTAGTATAGGTTGGCCATCACTAATCCAACAATCAGTAATCCAGTTCAATCAGTAATCTGGCACTAATTTTGGCTAATGTAATTTCAAATTTCACAGTAGCACCTCCCTGCTGTTACTGATCAGTGATGCTACTTGCTGCATAAGTCATTCCAATTTGTTCTTCTCCATTTACTGTTATAACCTTCTCACTTTTAGCCCTAGCCATGGTTCCAATGAATAAAGGAAATATTTCTCATTGTATAAAGCACAAACACCATATATTATCCATAAAGGATAAGGTTGAACCTCTGAAAAAACTTGACAGAGGTATGTCTGTGAGAAACTTGTGAGAGTTCAACAGCACTGGTTCTTCCACAGTTTATTACATAAAGAAACTGAAAGAAAAATTACTGAGTTTCTTTGTTAAAAGTGATTCAGATGTCTAAAAGAAAAACAGTAAAGAAAGGAAAAATCAGAAGTAGATCAAGTTGTGATGAAGTGGTTCAGGCTACATGAAGGTGTTGAGCTGTCTGGAGATCTGGTGAAGGAACAAGCTAAAATTTTTCATGAAGAACTAGGACTATAGATGAATGGTTCACAGAACCGTGAACCATTCATCTACAAACCTGTCAGACACTGCAACTTCTTGGGATCTTAATACTTGGGAATTCTTCGCTTGCCTAACCCTTGGGCACGACCTACTTCCACATTGAACAAATGTGACACCACCTATGACTGCTGCACCTCTCCTGCCTATGGTTTATAAGCTGCTTCTCCGCTCATATGCCGTATTCTATTCAAGATTAATGGACTGGCCACATCGACTCAAGGTTGAGGGACTGATTACCTCATTCTCCTCCTGTTCTTCAAGCTTCTCCTGTGTATGGACTGATGAAGCCACTATGTGGCGAAACGTTTCCTTAATAAAGATACCCAAGAGTTGCACATGTGTCTAATTTATCAAGAACTAGGACTAGATTATGAATATGATTACAGTGAAGATTGGCTGCAGTGTTTCAAGGATTGACATGACTTCAAGTTTCATGTAGTGTGTGGTGAAAAAACATTCAGTGGACACGGGAGGAACTGCTAAATTTGCTGATGAGTTCAGCAAGTTAGTTTCTGATAAAATATTAAGTCCTGAGCAGATCTACAAAGCAGATGAGACAGCATTGTACTGGAAATACACACCAAGAACTGAGGATGCGAAATCACCAACAGGATATAAAGCATCAAAAGGTCGTGTCACTGTGCTGGGATGCTCTAATGCAGCAGGAATGCACAGATGTAAGTTGCTGGTCATCAGGAAAAGTTTATGTCCCAGGGCTTTCCAAGGTATGACACAGTTTCCTGTGATTTACAGTGCCAACAAAAGAGGATAGATAACAACTGACATTACACTGAATTGGTTTGAAAGTTGTTTTGTTCCTGGAGCAAGAGCTCACTGTGACTCTGCTGGTCTGGACCACAACTGTAAGATAATATGCTTATTTTAGACAACTGTTCGGCACATCCAAAAGCAGAACTCCTGGTAAAGATCAGTGATTTTGGTATCTACTTCCCACCTAACTGCACAACATTAATTCAACCCCAGGACAATGGCATATTATGTTCTTTCGAGTCTAAGTATCGTACCCATTTTATGAGGTGGCTACTGAGTGCAGTTAACTCTGGCAGACCAGTATATGAGTTTCTTAAGGAAATTAATGTGAGAGATAAGGTTTACTGTGTTGCCAATGCTTGGAAGTCTGTAGTGGCATCCACACTGAAAGATGGATGGCATAAATTGTGGCTAGGGTTAATGTTTTAGGCTGCACCTGGTGAAGACACTGAAAATGACTTTACAGGACTCAAGAAATCGAAATGACACGATTGCAAACCATGGCACAGGCGGGGATTGAACTCGTGGCAAGTGTGTCGTAAAACTCCAGACTGATGCTTTAGCCAATGGGCCAGCTGGCTACAATAAGATTCATCCAATTAGGTATATTTATACACCATAGGAAGGTTAGCATAGGCACCACTGTGACCACTAATACAAGTTTTTACAGGTGAATCTCCTACCAGGTTGGCCATGACAATCTCTAGCTCAAGTCCCCTCAAAGTCTTCATCACGATTCATGATGGCCCAGTGGCTAACGCATCGGTCTGGAGGTTGTAAATTCACAGTAGCAAGCCAGTGGAGCCGTGGTAAACATGAAGAGTACACAGCAGAGTCTCTACTGGCAGGTTAATTCAGTTGACAGGTGAACTGCTGGAAGGTCTATAGCAACATAGTTTTATAAGTGAACAAGAAATAATGAACGTTTACGTGCTGTAAGATAAGCTAATCAAAGAAAGGTCAAAATATATGAAACAGCTCACCTTGCAAGATATATTTAAAAAATAGGTAAACAGCATGCAACAGAGGAGACACCACTTGAATATCTAGTGCCATCAACATCTGCTCAGCCGTATGTGCTGCCACTGTCATCATCACTTCCTGATATCTCTGCCACCTTCCAAGAAGATGGCAATCCTGACAGCCCTACACTTCAAGAAGATGGCAATCCTGACAGCCCTACACTTCAAGAAGATGGCAATCCTGACAGCCCTACACTTCAAGAAGATGGCAATCCTGACAGCCCTACACTTCAAGAAGATGGCAATCCTGACAGCCCTACACTTCAAGAAGATGACAATCCTGACAGCCCTACACTTCAAGAAGATGGCAATCCTGACAGCCCTACACTTCAAGAAGATGGCAATCCTGACAGCCCTACACTTCAAGAAGATGACAATCCTGACAGCCCTACACTTCAAGAAGATGGCAATCCTGACAGCCCTACACTTCAAGAAGATGGCAATCCTGACAGCCCTAGACTTCAAGAAGATGGCAATCCTGACAGCCCTACACCTCAAGAAGATGGCAATCCTGACAGCCCTACACTTCAAGAAGATGGCAATCCTGACAGCCCTACACTTCAAGAAGATGGCAATCCTGACAGCCCTACACTTCAAGAAGATGGCAATCCTGACAGCCCTACACTTCAAGAAGATGGCAATCCTGACAGCCCTACACTTCAAGAAGATGGCAATCCTGACAGCCCTACACTTCAAGAAGATGGCAATCCTGACAGCCCTACACCTCAAGAAGATGGCAATCCTGACAGCCCTACACTTCAAGAAGATGGCAATCCTGACAGCCCTACACTTCAAGAAGATGGCAATCCTGACAGCCCTACACTTCAAGAAGATGGCAATCCTGACAGCCCTACACTTCAAGAAGATGGCAATCCTGACAGCCCTACACTTCAAGAAGATGGCAATCCTGACAGCCCTACACTTCAAGAAGATGGCAATCCTGACAGCCCTACACTTCAAGAAGATGGCAATCCTGACAGCCCTACACTTCAAGAAGATGGCAATCCTGACAGCCCTACACTTCAAGAAGATGGCAATCCTGACAGCCCTACACTTCAAGAAGATGTCAATCCTGACAGCCCTACACTTCAAGAAGATGGCAATCCTGACAGCCCTACACTTCAAGAAGATGGCAATCCTGACAGCCCTACACTTCAAGAAGATGGCAATCCTGACAGCCCTACACTTCAAGAAGATGGCAATCCTGACAGCCCTACACTTCAAGAAGATGGCAATCCTGACAGCCCTACACTTCAAGAAGATGGCAATCCTGACAGCCCTACACTTCAAGAAGATGGCAATCCTGACAGCCCTACACTTCAAGAAGATGGCAATCCTGACAGCCCTACACTTCAAGAAGATGGCAATCCTGACAGCCCTACACTTCAAGAAGATGGCAATCCTGACAGCCCTACACTTCAAGAAGATGGCAATCCTGACAGCCCTACACTTCAAGAAGATGGCAATCCTGACAGCCCTACACTTCAAGAAGATGGCAATCCTGACAGCCCTACACTTCAAGAAGATGGCAATCCTGACAGCCCTACACTTCAAGAAGATGGCAATCCTGACAGCCCTACACTTCAAGAAGATGGCAATCCTGACAGCCCTACACTTCAAGAAGATGGCAATCCTGACAGCCCTACACTTCAAGAAGATGGCAATCCTGACAGCCCTACACTTCAAGAAGATGGCAATCCTGACAGCCCTACACCTCAAGGCACATAAATGTAATAAAGTTGGTAGAATTACCGACAATATGTAAAGTAAAAGGACACAAGTGCAACTAATGTGACATTTATTGTGGCAACGTTTCGCTCTCCAGGAGCTTTATCAAGCCATTACAAACAATACATGGACACAGAGGGTATATAAAGGCTCAGAGTGAGGTGTAATACTAGTGAGGTACCATTTCGATGTTCACTAGTGGTGGTGGTGGTGGTGGTAGTAGTAGTAGTAGTAGTAGTAGTAGTAGTAGTAGTAGTAGTAGTAGTAGTAGTAGTAGTAGTAGTAGTAGTAGTAGTAGTAGTAGTAGTAGTAGTAGTAGTAGTAGTAGTAGTAGTAGTAGTAGTAGTAGTAGTAGTAGTAGTAGTAGTAGTAGTAGTACTCATGTACGAATTAATTGCTCTACCATATTATATTACTTTTGTCACTACCACCACTACTACTACTACTACCACCACCACTAGTGAACATCGAAATGGTACCTCACTAGTATTACACCTCACTCTGAGCCTTTATATACCCTCTGTGTCCATGTATTGTTTGTAATGGCTTGATAAAGCTCCTGGAGAGCGAAACGTTGCCACAATAAATGTCACATTAGTTGCACTTGTGTCCTTTTACTTTGCACATAAATGTGTTAAGTTGCAACCTTTATTGAGTGTATTCTAACCTAACCACTTTACAATTCAGCAAAATCACTAATTTGACACTGGACAGCCAGATCAGTCATGGCAGATCTGTACCAAACTTACACACGAAAATCATTCCCTACAAAACCAAAAGACTGGGAAGGAGATGGAACATTCCCCCCATGAAAAGCTGGGGTGCCATGAGTAAACTGGGATGCATCACAATAAGTGTCAGGGGCCCAAGACTGTTCAACTGCCTCCCAGCATACATACGGGGGATAACCAACAGAAATTTAGCTGTCTTCAAGAAGGCACTGGACAGCCACCTAAAGTAAGTACCTGACCGACCGGGCTGTGGTTCTTACATCAGTATGTTCAGCCAGCAGTAAAAGACCGATCCATCACGGGGCCTGGTTAAAGACCGGGCCGCAGGGGCGTTGACCCTGACACCTGCTCCATGTATACTCCAGGAACACAGTAACTAGAACCACACAAACTAGACCCAGTAATAAGAACCAGTAACTAGACCCAATAACTAGAACCACAGTAATTAGAATCAATAACCAGAAAGACAGTAACTAGAACCAGTAACTACAACCACAGTAACTAGAACCATACTAACTAGAACCAGTTACTAAAACCACAATAACCAGAACAAGGTATTAGAACCACAATAACTAGAACCACAATAACCACAGTAACTAAAACCACAGTAATTAGAATCAGTACTGTAACTAGAACAATAGTAACTAGAACCAGTAACTAGAACCACAGTAACTAGAACGAGTTACTAGAACCACAGAAACTAGAACCACAGAAACCAGAACCAGTAACCACAGTAACAGGAACCACAGTAACTAAAATGACAGTAACCAGAACCAAAGTAACTAGAATTACAGTAACCAGAACCAAAGTAACTAGAATTACAGTAACTAGAACCAAAGTAACTAGAATTACAGTAACTAGAACCACAGTAACTAGAATTACAGTAACAAGAACCAAAGTAACTAGAATTACAGTAACCAGAACCAAAGTAACTAGAATTAGAGTAACTAGAACCACACTAACTAGAACCACAGTAACTAGAACCACAGTAATTAGAACAGTAACTAGAGCCACAGTAACTAGAACCACAGTAACTAGAGCCACAGTAACTAGAGCCACAGTAACTAGAACCACAGTAACTAGAATTACAGCAACTAGAACCACAGTAACTAGAACCACAGTAACTAGAGCAACAGTAACTAGAACCACAGTAACTAGAATTACAGCAACTAGAACCACAGTAACTAGAACCACAGTAACTAGAACCACAGTAACTAGAGCAACAGTAACTAGAACCACAGTAACTAGAATTACAGCAACTAGAACCACAGTAACTAGAACCACAGTAACTAGAGCCACAGTAACTAGAACCACAGTAACTAGAATTACAGCAACTAGAACCACAGTAACTAGAACCACAGTAACTAGAGCCACAGTAACTAGAACCACAGTAACTAGAATTACAGCAACTAGAACCACAGTAACTAGAACCACAGTAACTAGAGCAACAGTAACTAGAACCACAGTAACTAGAGCAACAGTAACTAGAACCACAGTAACTAGAGCAACAGTAACTAGAACCACAGTTCAAATCAAAATCAAAATGCTAAATCAAAGTCGAGAACAACGTCCAGTATTGGGCCCCTACTTAAACAAGATGGGTCCTACACAGATGACAACAAGGAAATGAGTGAGCTACTCAAGTCCCAATATGACTCAGTTTTTAGCAAGCCACTAACCAGACTGAGAGTCGAAGATCAAAATGAATTTTTTATGAGAGAGCCACAAAATTTGATTAACACAAGCCTATCCGATGTTATCCTGATGCCAAATGACTTTGAACAGGCGATAAATGACATGCCCATGCACTCTGCCCCAGGGCCAGACTCATGGAACTCTGTGTTCATCAAGAACTGCAAGAAGCCCCTATCACGAGCCTTTTCCATCCTATGGAGAGGGAGCATGGACACGGGGGTCGTCCCACAGTTACTAAAAACAACAGACATAGCCCCACTCAACAAAAGGGGCAGTAAAGCAACAGCAAAGAACTACAGACCAATAGCACTAACATCCCATATCATAAAAATCTTTGAAAGGGTCCTAAGAAGCAAGAGCACCACCCATCTAGAAACCCATCAGTTACACAACCCAGGGCAACATGGGTTTAGAACAGGTCGCTCTTGTCTGTCTCAACTATTGGAACACTACGACAAGGTCCTAGACGCACTAGAAGACAAAAAGAATGCAGATGCAATATATACAGACTTTGCAAAAGCCTTCGACAAGTGTGACCATGGCGTAATAGCGCACAAAATGCGTGCTAAAGGAATAACAGGAAAAGTCGGTCGATGGATCTATAATTTCCTCACTAACAGAACACAGAGAGTAGTCGTCAACAGAGTAAAG
The DNA here is from genome assembly GCF_038502225.1 of Cherax quadricarinatus. Lineage (NCBI taxonomy): Eukaryota > Metazoa > Arthropoda > Malacostraca > Decapoda > Parastacidae > Cherax > Cherax quadricarinatus. The sequence goes on along the minus strand of NW_027195670.1, from coordinate 111,298 downwards.
TCCGAGGCAGCTACGGTGAAAAGCTCTGTTCCACAAGGCACAGTACTCGCTCCCATCTTGTTCCTCATCCTCATATCCGACATAGACAAGGATGTCAGCCACAGCACCGTGTCTTCCTTTGCAGATGACACCCGAATCTGCATGACATTGTCTTCCATTGCAGACACTGCAAGGCTCCAGGCAGACATTGCAGACACTGCAAGGCTCCAGTCGGACATCAACCGAATCTTTCAGTGGGCTGCAGAAAACAATATGAAGTTCAACGATGAGAAATTTCAATTACTCAGATATGGTAAACATGAGGAAATTAAATCTTCATCAGAGTACAAAACAAATTCTGGCCACAAAATAGAGCGAAACACCAACGTCAAAGACCTGGGAGTGATCATGTCGGAGGATCTCACCTTCAAGGACCATAACATTGTATCAATCGCATCTGCTAGAAAAATGACAGGATGGATAATGAGAACCTTCAAAACTAGGGAGGCCAAGCCCATGATGACACTCTTCAGGTCACTTGTTCTATCTAGGCTGGAATATTGCTGCACACTAACAGCACCTTTCAAGGCAGGTGAAATTGCCGACCTAGAAAATGTACAGAGAACCTTCACGGTGCGCATAACGGAGATAAAACACCTCAATTACTGGGAGCGCTTGAGGTTCCTAAACCTGTATTCTCTGGAATGCAGGAGGGAGAGATACATGATTATATACACCTGGAAAATCTTAGAGGGACTAGTACCGAACTTGCACACGAAAATCACTCATTACGAAAGCAAAAGACTTGGCAGACGATGCACCATCCCCCCAATGAAAAGCAGGGGTGTCACTAGCACGTTAAGAGACCATACAATAAGTGTCAGGGGCCCGAGGCTGTTCAACTGCCTACCAGCACACATAAGGGGGATTACCAACAGACCCCTGGCAGTCCTCAAGCTGGCACTGGACAAGCACCTAAAGTCAGTTCCTGATCAGCCGGGCTGTGGCTCGTACGTTGGTTTGCGTGCAGCCAGCAGCAACAGCCTGGTTGATCAGGCTCTGATCCACCAGGAGGCCTGGTCACAGACCGGGCCGCGGGGGCGTTGACCCCCGGAACTCTCTCCAGGTAAACTCAAGGTAAACAGTAACTAGAACCACAGTAACTAGAACCACAGAAACTAGAGCAACAGTAACTAGAACCACAGAAACTAGAACCACAGTAACTAGAATTACAGTAACCAGAACCACAGTAACTAGAACAACAGTAACTAGAATCACAGTAACTAGAACCACAGTAACAAGAACCAAAGTAACTAGAACCACAGTAACTAGAATCACAGTAACTAGAACCACAGTAACTAGAACCACAGTAAATAGAACCACAGTAAATAGAACCACAGTAACTAGAACCACAGCAACAAGAACCACAGTAACTAGAACCACAGTAACTAGTACCACAGTAACTAGAACCACAGTAACTAGAATTACAGTAACTAGAACCACAGTAACTAGAACCACAGTAACTAACACCACAGTAACTAGAATTACAGCAACTAGAACCACAGTAACTAGAATTACAGTAACTAGAACCACAGTAACTAGAACCACAGTAGCTAGAACCACAGTAACTAAAACACTAACTAGAACCACAGTAACTAGAACCACACTAACTAGAACCACAGTAACTAGAATTACAGTAACTAGAACCACACTAACTTGAACCACAGTAACTTGAACCACAGTAACTAGAACCACAGTAACTAGAACCACAGTAACTAGAACCACACTAACTTCAACCACACTAACTTGAACCACACTAACTAGAACCACGGTAACTAGAACCACAGTAACTAGAACCACAGTAACTAGAATTACAGTAACTAGAACCACAGTAACTAGAACCACAGTAACTAGAACCACAAACTAGAACCACAGTAACTAGAACCACAAACTAGAACCACAGTAACTAGAACCACAGTAACTAGAACCACAAACTAGAACCACATTAACTAGAACCACAGAAACTTGAACCACAGTAACTAGAACCACAGTAACTAAAATTACAGTAACTAGAACCACAGTAACTAGAACCACAGTAACTAGAACCATAGTAACTAGAATTACAGTAACTAGAACCACAGAAATTAGAACCACAGTAACTAGAACCACAGTAACTAGAACCACAGTAACTAGAACCAAAGTAACTAGAATTACAGTAACAAGAACCAAAGTAACTAGAGCCACTATTTAGAACCACAGTAACTAGAACCACAGTAACTAGAACCACACTAACTTGAACCACAGTAACTAGAGCCACAGTAACTAGAACCACAGTAACTAGAACCACAATAACTAGAACCACAGTAACAAGAACCACACTAACGTGAATCACACTAGCTAGAACCACACAAACTAGAACCACACTAACTTGAACCACAGAAACTAGAACCACAATAACAAGAACCACAATAACTAGAATCACAGTAACTAGAACCACAGCAACTAGAGCCACAGTAACTGGAACCACAGCAACTAGAACCACCATAACTAGAGCCACAGTAACTAGAACCAAAGTAACTAGAACCACAGTAACTAGAACCACAGTAACTAGAACCGCAACAACTAAAACCACATAACTAGAACCTCAGTAACTGGAACCACAGTAACTCGAACCACAATAACTAGAATCACAGTAACTAGAATCACAGCAACTAGAACCACAGTAACTAGAACCACAGTAACTAGAATCACAGTAACTAGAACCACAGTAACTAGAACCACAGTAACTAGAACCACAATAACTAGAATCACAGTAACTAGAATCACAGCAACTAGAACCACAGTAACTAGAACCACAGTAACTAGAACCACAGTAACTAGAACCACAGTAACTAGAACCACAGTAACTAAAATTACAGTAACAAGAACCACAGTAACTAGAACCACAGTAATTAGAACCACAGTAACTAGAATTAAAGTAAATAGAACCATAGTAACTAGAACCACGGTAACTAGAACAGTAACTAGAACCACAGCAACTAGAACCACAGTAACTAGAACCACAGTAACTAGAACCACAGCAACAAGAACCACAGTAACTAGAATCACAGTAACTAGAACCACAGCAACAAGAACCACAGCAACAAGAACCACAGTAACTAGAACCACGGTAACTAGAACAGTAACTAGAACCACAGTAACTAGAACCACAGTAACTAGAACCACAGCAACAAGAACCACAGTAACTAGAACCACAGCAACAAGAACCACAGCAACAAGAACCACAGTAACTAGAATCACAATAACTAGAATCACAGTAACTAGAACCACAGCAACAAGAACCACAGCAACAAGAACCACAGCAACAAGAACCACAGTAACTAGAATCACAGTAACTAGAACCACAGCAACAAGAACCACAGTAACTAGAACCACAGTAACTAGAACGACAGTAACTAGAACCACAGTAACTAGAATCACAATAACTAGAACCACAGTAACTAGAACCACAGTAACTAGAACCACAGTAACTAGAATCACAATAACTAGAACCACAGTAACTAGAAACACAGTAACTAGAACCACAGTAACTAGAATCACAGTAACTAGAACCACAGTAACTAGAACCACAGTAACTAGAACCACAGTAACTAGAACCACAGTAACTAGAATCACAATAACTAGAATCACAGTAACTAGAACCACAGTAACTAGAACCACAGTAAATAGAATCACAATAACTAGAACCACAGTAACTAGAACCACAGTAACTAGAACCACAGTAACTAGAACCACAGTAACTAGAACCACAGTAACTAGAACCACAGTAACTAGAACCACAGTAACTAGAACCACAGTAACTAGAACCACAGTAACAAGAACCACAGCAACAAGAACCACAGTAACTAGAACCACAGTAACTAGAACCACAGTAACTAAAATCACAGTAACTAGAATCACAGTAACTAGAACCACAGCAACAAGAACCACAGTAACTAGAACCACAGTAACTAGAATCACAATAACTACAACCACAGTAACTAGAACCACAGTAACTAGAACCACAGTAACCAGAACCACAGTAATTAGAACCACAGTAACAAGAACCACAGTAACTAGAACCACAGTAACTAGAACCACAGTAACAAGAACCACAGTAACTAGAACCACAGTAACTAGAACCACAGTAACTAGAACCACAGTAACAAGAACCACAGTAACTAGAACCATAGTAACTAGAACCACAGTAACTAGAACCACAGTAACTAGAACCACAGTAACTAGAACCACAGTAACTAGAACCACAGTAACAAGAACCACAGTAACAAGAACCACAGTAACTAGAACCACAGTAACTAGAACCACAGTAACAAGAACCACAGTAACTAGAACCATAGTAACTAGAACCACAGTAACTAGAATCACAGTAACTAGAATCACAGTAACTAGAACAGTAACTAGAACCACACTAACTAGAACCACAGTAACTAGAACACCAAAAAGAACCACAGTAATTAGAACCACAGTAACTAGAATCACAGTAACTAGAACCAATGTAACTAGAACAGTAACTAGAATCACAGTAACTAGAACCACACTAACTAGAACCACAGTAACTAGAACCACAGTAACTAGAATCACAGTAACTAGAATCAAAGTAACTAGAACCACAGTAACTAGAACCACAGTAACTAGAACCAAAGTAACTAGAATCAAAGTAACTAGAACCACAGTAACTAGAACCACAGTAACTAGAACCACAGTAACTAGAACCACAGTAACTAGAACCACAGCAACAAGAACCAAAGTAACTAGAACCACAGTAACTAGAATCACAGTAACTAGAACCACAGTAACTAGAACCACAGTAAAGAGAGCAACAGTAACTAGAACCAAAGTAACTAGAACCACAGTAACTAGAGCAACAGTAACTAGAACCACAGTAACTAGAACCACAGTAACTAGAATTACAGTAACTAGAGTTACAGTAACTAGAACCACAGTAACTAGAATTAAAGTAAATAGAACCATAGTAACTAGAACCACAGTAACTAGAACCACAGTAACTAGAACCACAGTAACTAGAATTACAGTAACTAGAACCACAGTAACTAGAACCACAGTAACTAGAACCACAGTAACTAGAGTTACAGTAACTAGAACCACAGTAACTAGAATTACAGTAACTAGAACCTAAGTAACTAGAATTAAAGTAAATAGAACCATAGTAACTAGAACCACAGTAACTAGAACCACAGTAACTAGAACCACAGTAACTAGAATTAAAGTAAATAGAACCATAGTAACTAGAACCACAGTAACTAGAACCACAGTAACTAGAACCACAATAACTAGAATTTCAGTAACTAGAACCACAGTAACTAGAATTACAGTAACTAGAACCTAAGTAACTAGAACCACAGTAAATAGAACCACAGAAACTAGAACCACAGTAACTAGAACCACAGTAACTAGAATTACAGTAACTAGAACCACACTAACTAGAATTACAGTAACTAGACCGACAGTAACTAGAACGACAGTAACTAGAACCACAGTAAACAGAACCACAGTAACTAGAATTACAGTAACTAGAACCACAGTAACTAGAATTTAAGTAAATAGAACCACAGTAACTAGAACCACAGTAACTAGAACCACAGTAACTAGAATTACAATAACTTGAACCACAGTAAATAGAACCACAGTAACTAGAACCACAGTAACTAGAACCACACTAACTAGAATTACAATAACTAGAACCACAGTAAATAGAACCACAGTAACTAGAATTACAGTAACTAGAACCACAGTAACTAAAACCACAGTAACTAGAACCACAGTAACTAGAACCACAGTAACAAGAGCAACAGTAACTAGAACCACAGTAACTAGAGCAACAGTAACAAGAACCACAGTAACTAGAACCACAGTAACTAGAACCACAGTAACTAGAATTACATTAACTAGAACCACAGTAACTAGAACCACAGTAACTAGAGCCACAGTAACTAGAACCACAGTAACTAGCGCAACAGTAACAAGAACCACAGTAACTAGAACCACAATAACTAGAACCACAGTAACTAGAACCAGTGTAACTAGAACCACAGTAACTAGAACCACAGTAACAAGAACCACAGTAACTAGAGCAACAGTAACTAGAACCACAGTAACTAGAACCACAATAACTAGAACACAGTAACTAGAACCAGTGTAACTAGAACCACAGTAACTAGAACCACAGTAACTAGAACCACAGTAACTAGAACCACAGTAACTAGAACCACAGCAACAAGAAGCACAGTAACTAGAACCACAGTAACTAGAACCAAAGTAACTAAAATTACAGTAACTAGAAGCACAGTAACTAGAACCACAACTAGAACCATAGTAACTAGAACCACAGTAACTAGAATTAAAGTAAATAGAACCACAGTAACTAGAACCACAGTAACTAAAACCACACTAACTAGAACCATTGTAACTAGAACCACAGTAACTAGAACCACAGTAACTAGAACCACAGTAACTAGAACCACAGTAAATAGAGCCACAGTAACTAGAACCACAGTAAATAGAGCCACAGAAACTAGAACCACAGTAAATAGAGCCACAGTAACTAGAACCACAGTAACTAGAACCACAGTAGCTAGAACCACAGTAACTAGAACCACAGTAGCTAGAACCACAGTAAAAAGAGCCAGAGTAAATAAAACCACAGTAACTAGAACCACAGTAACTAGAACCACAGTAAATAGAGCCACAGTAACAAGAACCACAGTAACTAGAACCAAAGTAACTAGAACCACACTAACTAGATCCACACTAACTAGAACCACAGTAACAAGAACCACAGTAACTAGAACCACAGTAACTAGAACCACAGCAACTAGAACCACAGTAACTAGAACCACAGTAACTAGAACCACAGTAACTAGAAACACAGTAACTAGAACAGTAACTAGAACCACAGTAACTAGAACAGTAACTAGAACCACAGTAACTAGAACTTCAGTAACTAGAACCACAGTATCCTGAACCACACTAACTAGAACCACAGTAACTAGAACCACAGTAACTAGAATTACAGTAACTAGAACCACAGTAACTAGAACCACAGTAACTAGAATTACAGTAACTAGAACCACAGTAACTAGAACCACAGTAACTAAAACACTAACTAGAACCAAAGTAACTAGAACCACACTAACTAGAACCACAGTAACTAGAACCACAGTAACTAGAATTACAGTAATTAGAACCACACTAACTTGAACCACAGTAACTTGAACCACAGTAACTAAAACCACAGTAACTAAAACCACAGTAACTAGAACCACAGTAACTAGAACCACAGTAACTAGAACCACAGTAACTAGAACCACAGTAACTAAAACCACAGTAACTAGAACCACAGTAACTAGAATCACAGTAACTAGAATCACAGAAACTAGAACCACAGTAACTAGAACCACAGTAACTAGAATCACAGTAACTAGAATCACAGAAACTAGAACCACAGAAACTTGAATCTCAGTAACTAGAACCATAGTAACTAGAATTACAGTAACTAGAACCAGAGTAACTAGAACCACAGTAACTAGAACCACAGTAACTAGAACCACAGTAACTAGAATTACAGTAACTAGAACCACAGAAACTTGAATCTCAGTAACTAGAACCATAGTAACTAGAATTACAGTAACTAGAACCAGAGTAACTAGAACCACAGTAACTAGAACCACAGTAACTAGAACCACAGTAACTAGAATCACAGTAACTAGAACCACAGTAACTAGAATTACAGTAACTAGAACCACAGTAACTAGAACCACAGTAACTAGAATTACAGTAACTAGAACCACAGTAACTAGAACCACAGTAACTAGAATAACTGTAACTAGAACCACAGTAACTAGAATTACAGTAACTAGAACCACAGAAACTTGAACCACAGTAACTAGAACCACAGTAACTAGAACCACAGTAACTAGAACCACAGAAACTTGAACCACAGTAACTAGAGCCACACTAACTAGAACCACAGTAATTAGAACCACAGTAACTAGAACCACAGTAACTAGAACCACAGTAACTAGAATAACTGTAACTAGAACCACAGTAACTAGAATTACAGTAACTAGAACCACAGAAACTTGAACCACAGTAACTAGAACCACAGTAACTAGATTTACAGTAACTAGAACCACAAACTAGAACCACAGTAACTAGAACCACAGTAAGTAAAACCACAGTAACTAGAACCACAGCAACTAGAGCCACACTAACTAGAACCACAGTAATTAGAACCACAGTAACTAGAACCACACTAACTAGAACCACACTAACTAGAACCACACTAACTAGAACCACACTAGTTAGAACCACACTAGAACCACAGTAACTAGAACCAAGGTAATTAGAACCACAGTAACTAGAACCACAGTAACTAGAACCAAAGGAACTAGAACCAAAGTAACTAGAACCACAGTAACTAGAACCACAGTAATTAGAACTACAGTAACTAGAACCACAGCAACTGGAACCACAGCAACTGGAACCACAGTAACTAGAACCACAGTAACTAGAACCACACTAAATAGAATCACACTAACTAAAACCACGCTAACTAGAACCACACTAACTAGAACCACACTAACTAGAACCACACTAACTAGAGCCACACTAACTAGAACCACAGTAACAAGAACCACACTAGAACCACAGTAAGTAGAACCACAGTAACTAGAGCCAGAGTAACTAGAGCCACAGTAACTAGAACCACAGTAACTAGAACCACACTAACTAGAGCTACAGTAACTAGAACCACAGTAACTAGAACCACAGTAACTAGAACCAAAGTAACTAGAACCAAAGTAACTAGAACCAAAGTAACTAGAACCACAGTAACTAGAACCACAGTAATTAGAACTACAGTAACTAGAACCACAGCAACTGGAACCACAGCAACTGGAACCACTGTAAATAGAACCACAGTAACTAGAGCCACAGTAACTAGAACCACAATAACTAGAACCACAGTAACTAGAACCACAGTAACTAGAACCACACTAAATAGAATCACACTAACTAGAACCAAACTAACTAGAGCCACACTAACTAGAACCACAGTAACTAGAACCACACTAGAACCACAGTAAGTAGAGCCAAAGTAACTAGAGCCAGAGTAGAGCGACAGTAACTAGAACCACAGTGACGAGAGCCAATGTAACTAGAGCCAAAGTAACTAGAACCACAGTAACTAGAGCCACAGTAACTAGAACCACAGTAACTAGAACCACAGTAACTAGAGCCACAGTGAGTAGAACCACAGAAACCAGAAACACAACCAGAACCACAGTAACTAGAACCACAGTAACTAGAGCCACAGTAAGTAGAACCACAGTAACTAGAACCACAGTAACTAGAACCACAAACTAGAACCACAGTAACTGGAATTACAGTAACCAGAACCACAGTAACTAGAACCATACTAACTAAAACCACACTAACTAGAACCACACTAACAAGAACCACACTAACTTGAACCACACTAACTAGAATCACACTAACTTGAACCACACTAACTAGAGCCACACTAACTAGAGCCACACTAACTAGAACCACACTAACTAGAACCACACTAACTAGAACCACGGTAACTAGAACCACAGTAACTAGAGCCTCAGTAACTAGAACCACAGTAAGTAGAACCACAATAACTAGAACCACAGCAACTGGAGTCACAGTAACTAAAACCATAGAAACAAGAACCACAGTAACTAGAACCACAGTAACTAGAGCCACAGTAACTAGAACCACAGTAACTAGAGCCACAGTAACTAGAACCACAGTGAGTAGAACCACAGAAACCAGAAACAACCAGAACCACAGTAACTAGAACCACAGTAACTAGAACCATACTAACGGTGGATAAACGGTCTGAGGGGACAGTCGCGCGCGTTTGTGCTCCGTCAAAAACTGCGTGTCTTGATGGCAGTGGAGAGAACAGAATGCGGGAAATAAGCGTGTGCAACCATAAAGTGCATATACTCCTTTGAACACAAAAAAAAGGAATATCAGTGAACGCTAAATAGGAAAATAGTGATTATAGTGTCACTTAGAGAGTGCCGGTGGAGAAACGGTTACCGTGGGAAATAGGCCTGACCAGCACTAGTGAATTATTGCCGGGTGTCGACACAAGTGGAAATAAACGAATATCGATCTATCTATCTATAAGTAATATAGTGAGTGACAAGGATATATATGTGCAGTGGCATAGTGAACTAAATTGTAGATAAGAGCAATCCAAATTATCCCCAAGTATAGCGTTCAATATATAGTGTAGAAAGGGGAATATCTTACAAGCGACTGGCACTAGCGAACTATTGCCAGAGGCCAGTGAAGTGTTAATAACGGATAAGAAACTACTATAGTCATAAGATATGAAAAGAGTGATGGTAGCATTGAGGTGCAGGGAATCACAGCATACATAATTTGAGCATACAACCGTTACCTCTACAATATAGTGTAGAAAGGGGAATATCTTACAAGCGACTGGCACTAGCGAACTATTGCCAGAGGTCCAGTGAAGTGTTAATAACGGATAAGTAACTACTATAGTCAACAGATATGAAACGAGTGATGGTAGCATTGAGGTGCAGGGAATCACAGCATAAATAAATTGAGCATACGACCGTTAAATACCCAATACATAGTGTACAATATATGGAATATATATATGGGTTGACCACTCACCAGGAAAAATTATTGCCAGAGGCGACAGAGAAATGTAAACTATCGTACAGGTGTTATAACGAGGAAAAAGGATTTGAATAGGCAGTGATATAGTGTACTGAATTGTGGATGAGAGTAATCCTTTAAAACCGAGTGCTAGTGTAAGCTATGGTGTAATTATATGGGAACAACTGCTCAAGTTTACGGTCACCCCACTGATCCCCCCACCTCTCCCCCGCCCCTTCGTACCCCAACCAGCGGGGGTTGTTCCCTCCCTACTGGTACCCATACCATGGACCCACTTATCACCAAACCAAGCAAAGTGGAGACGTGGGGATACAAATTGGATAAGTATTAAGCCATAGTAGAAATAATAAAATAAGAGATAGTTGATTGATGTGCAGGGAAACAGTGAACATGCAGTGACTGGATAGTGGAAAAGGATAAACCACCACCAAATCCTCTCGCCACCCTTCCCCTCCGACACCCCAACCAGAAGGGATGGTCCTCACCCCCCCTATTGGCACCCATACCCAATTCTCCTGACCACCGAACTACCTTTCATCACCGAAACCCAGCCACCACCACTACATATAACTGTCCAGGACAAGATAAACAGCAGTGATCATGACAGGAATCAGATGCTGTAGGATGTATGATATATGATGTTATACAACATAAAAGTTTTTAATGGGTAATAAGTCTCCATGCTAATTACATCCCACATACCCATGTATTGACCTATAACACCCACACCTGCGTGCAGAGCTGAAAGGTAAAGTGAAGATCAAGCTCTTGTGGTACCCAGTTGCAAATAGGATACAGGCAGGATGGCAGTACAGTATACCTGTGGGACATGTAGAAAGGCTCTTGGGAAACAATCTAGAATCACATGCAACCTTTGCTTTTCAAAACATCATGTTACCTGTGCAAGAATAAACACTGCAACCAAAAATGACATCTATCTAGATAGGTGTTTCTGGATCTGCAACAGGGATGTGGAACTATGGATAGATATCAGGAAAGCACTCAGGAGGTTAATAAACAATAAACACGAGAAAAAGGAGGAACTATTGAATAGTCTACCTGGAATATATAGAGCATGGGAAGATAGGAGAGGAGTAAAGTCTAACACAGAGAATGCCCAGTCTACAACAACTGACCCAAAAATAAGCAGATACACACTAGAAAAAACACGGGAAACAAAAACAACAGCTAGTTCAGTGCCCACCATTAGGGCTGACCCAGACCCAGCCCCCAGCCATTGTGAAAATCTGGATTCAGTTAAAGACTCCTCCACAGCTACCAATGCCATATCCCCTAGTACAGATGTAGTAGAGGAGCCCTCCTCTGGAGTAGACTCTTCTGCAACCATCACAGTCATAGCCCCAGCCCCATCCCCCAGCCCCAGTGCTGACCCAGACCCAGCCCCCAGCCTTACTGCCAGCCCAGACTCTCCTAGGGACACTACCCAAACCACCACAAAAACAGTAAATATACAACCATCATTGCACAAGACCGTGGCCCACAGTACAGATGTTGGAGAGGAGTCTCCTTCCTCTACTGGGGAAAGTAGATGGAATCCAGGACGGGGTGGCCCTGGCTTGGATACTGAGGATTATAGTGCAGTCCCAGAACCTGCAGAAATTGACAACACACCTCCCAACAATTCTCAACCAAAGGTGAATTTGTGCAAATATTATGCTTGGGGCATCTGTAAGCATGGAATAACAGGGGAAAAAAATGGGACATGCAACTTTGACCATCCCAAAAAATGTAGCGACCTCCTGTCTAAAGGAATGTGTCGCTCTTCTTCCTGTACTTTCTTTCACCCAAAAATGTGCCACTCCTCGGTCCTCCAGAAGCAGTGTTACAACATCGAGTGCCCTGCATACCATCTAAAAGGGACCAGGAGGCACAGACCCCACAGGACAAACAATAGTAGCTACGACTACCCAACTCCAGGTGATTTTTTAGTGGCAGGAAACGAAAAAAGAAAATGGAAGGAAATAACAAAAATAGTCCACCACCTTGGAGCCTTGTTGGACTGGAGGCGCAGCCAGTGGCCACCCATGGCCCTCCAGAATTACAACTACTGATGCCAATAACAAAATCCCCCCAACAAACACAGAATACAACCTCGTTCATATTTGCTAATATACAGGGCCTTAAGCCATCCACCAACAACAAAATACCTTTTATCAGTGGACTTCTAGTGGAGTCTAATGCAATGTTTGCAGCCTTCACAGAGACTCACACAAAAGATCACTTTGACAGTGAAATATGGATAAGTGGTTACAACCTTTTTAGATGCGACAGAAAAAACAGGCAACAAGGGGGGGTTGGCCTGTATGTCAAAGAGTCCCTTATCTGCACGGAGTTGCTGAACACCACAAATGAGGTAGTTGAAGTTCTATCAATAAAGATCGAGAACCAAAACCTAGTCATTGTGGTTGTATACAAGCCACCAGATACAACCTCCCAACAGTTCAAGGAACAGCTACTGAAAATCGATTACTGTTTGGAAAACCTTCCAGCTCCATCCCCAAACATCTTACTGCTTGGTGATTTCAACCTAAGGCATACAAAATGGAAAAATGTAGCAAATAATGTTATAGCTGAAACAATCCCCGGAGGTAGCGCAGATGAAAGGTCTCACACACGAGCTACTAAGTCTCTGCGAAAAACACTCCTTAAGCCAGCAGATAGTGGAGCCAACAAGACTAGAAAACACACTTGACCTTATCTTCACAAATAATGAGGACCTGATAAGAGACATAAGAATATCAAAAACAACTAATTCCGATCACAATCTAATCGAAGTCCAGACGTACATGCATAGGGGTCCTGAACAGCAGAATGCATGTACCGGTGAAGGTGTCTTCACAAAATACAATTTCAACAACAAGAACATCAACTGGGACCAGGTAAACCATGTCCTAAACGAAACATGTTGGGAAGATGTCTTAAATGACATGGACCCAAACCAGTGCCTTGAAAGGATCAACTTCCTGGTAGCCGAAGCACGTTCTAGGCATATTCCCCTAAGAAAGAAGAAGAGCAGGAGTAAACTGGAGAGAAAAAGACGCTCCCTCTACAGAAGACGACGAAGAGTCACTGAGCTCCTCAGGAGTGCTAGAATATCTGATACACGAAAGGAGGCGCTGACCAGGGAAGTGGAAACTATCGAACTTAAGCTAAATGACTCTTACAGGAACCAGGAGAGGCAGGAGGAGCTTAAAGCTATTAGTGAAATTGAAAGAAATTCAAAATATTTCTTTTCATATGCCAAAAACAAGGCAAATACCACATCTAGTATCGGGCCCTTACTCAGACAGGATGGGACTTACACAGATGACAACAAGGAAATGAGTGAAATATTGAAATCCCAGTACGACTCTGTGTTTAGTGAACCACTAATCGGTCTGAGGATCGACGACCCAAATGATTTCTTCATGAATGAGCCTCAAAACTCCATAAATGTATGCCAGATTTCCGACATTACCCTAACTCCGATAGATTTCGAAAAAGCCATTGACAACATGCCTATGCACTCAGCCCCGGGCCCAGACTCGTGGAACTCTGTTTTCATTAAGAACTGCAAGAAACCCCTCTCGCGTGCCCTAAGTACACTATGGAGGAGGAGCTTGGACATGGGTGAGATTCCACAGTCACTTAAAACAACGGATATAGCCCCGCTCCATAAAGGTGGCAGCAAAGCATTAGCTAAGAACTATAGACCAATAGCTCTGACGTCCCACATCATAAAAATCTTTGAAAGAGTGCTAAGAAGCAGGATTGCAAATCACCTGGATTCCCAAAATCTGCACAATCCAGGGCAACATGGGTTCAGGGCAGGTCGCTCCTGCCTCTCACAACTACTGGATCACTATGACATGGCCTTGGATGCACTGGAAGAAAATCAGAATGCAGATGTAATATACACAGACTTTGCAAAAGCATTTGACAAATGCGATCATGGTGTAATAGCCCATAAAATACGTGCTAAAGGAATAACTGGGAAAGTGGGGAGATGGATCTTCAACTTCCTAACAAATCGAACACAAAGAGTAGTAGTCAACAGAGTTAAATCGGAGGCTGCCATAGTGAAGAGCTCTGTTCCACAAGGCACAGTACTCGCCCCCATCTTATTCCTTATCCTCATATCAGACATAAACAGAGATATACACCACAGCACCGTATCATCCTTTGCGGATGATACTAGGATCTGCATGAGGCTGTCATCTGCTGAGGACGCGGTTAACCTCCAAGAAGATATAAACAAAGTTTTCCAGTGGGCGACGGTAAACAATATGATGTTCAATGAGGACAAATTCCAACTACTCCGTTATGGAAAACTGGAGGAGATAATAACTAGAACAGAGTATACTACTGACTCCGGCCATACAATAGAGCGGAAAAATAATGTAAGGGACCTGGGAGTAGTAATGTCTGAGGATCTCACTTTCAAGGATCACAACAGTGCCACGATCGCACGTGCAAAGAAAATGATAGGATGGATAATGAGAACTTTCAAAACGAGAGATGCCAAGCCCATGATGATCCTTTTCAAATCACTTGTTCTCTCTAGGCTGGAATACTGCTGTACATTAACATCTCCATACAAAGCAGGTGAAATCGCAGATCTAGAGAGTGTACAGAGATCCTTTACTGCACGTATAAGTTCTGTCAAGCACCTTAACTACTGGGAACGCTTGAAAGCACTTGACTTGTACTCGTTGGAACGCAGGAGGGAGAGATATATCATAATCTACACTTGGAAAATCTTGGAAGGAATGGTCCCAAATCTGCACACACAAATCACTCCCTACGAAAGTAAAAGACTGGGCAGGTGATGCAAAATGCCGCCAATAAAAAGTAGGGGCGCCATTGGTACACTAAGAGAAAACACCATAAGTGTCCGGGGCCCAAAACTGTTCAACAGCCTCCCATCAAGCATTAGGGGAATTGCCAATAAACCCCTGGCTGCCTTCAAGAGAGAGCTGGACAGATACCTAAAGTCAGTGCCGGATCAGCCGGGCTGTGGCTCGTACGTCGGACTGCGTGCGGCCAGCAGTAACAGCCTAGTTGATCAGGCCCTGATCCATCGGGAG
This sequence comes from Cherax quadricarinatus, assembly GCF_038502225.1. Lineage (NCBI taxonomy): Eukaryota > Metazoa > Arthropoda > Malacostraca > Decapoda > Parastacidae > Cherax > Cherax quadricarinatus. The sequence goes on along the minus strand of NW_027195670.1, from coordinate 95,465 downwards.
GCCTGGTCGTGGACCGGGCCGCGGGGGCGTTGATCCCCGGAATAACCTCCAGGTAACCTCCTCCAGGTAACTAGAACCACACTAACAAGAACCACACTAACTTGAACAACACTAACTAAAATCACACTAACTTGAGCCACACTAACTAGAGCCACACTAACTAGAACCACAGTAACTAGAACCACAGTAACTAGAACCAAAGTAACTAGAACCACGGTAACTAGAACCACAGTAACTAGAACTACAGTAACTAGAGCCACAGTAACTAGAACCATAGAAACTAGAACCACAGTAACTAGACCACAGTAACTAGAGCCACAGTAACTAGAACCACAGTATGTAGAACCACAGTAACTAGAACCACAGCAACTAGAACCACAGTAATTAGAGCCACAGTAACTAGAGCCAGAGTAACTAGAACCACAGTAACTAGAACCACACTAACTAGAACCACAGTAACTAGAACCACAGAAACTAGAACAAAGGTAACTAGAACCACAGTAATTAGAGCCACAGTAACAAGAACCACAGTAACTAGAGCCACAGTAACTAGAACCACAGCAACTAGAGCCACAGTAACTAGAACCACAGTAATTAGAAGCACAGTAACTAGAACCACAGAAACTAGAACCACAGTAACTGGAATTACAGTAACCAGAACCACACTAACTAGAACCACACTAACTAGAACCACAGTAACTAGAACCACAGTAACTAGAACCACAAACTAGAACCACAGTAACTAGAACCACAGTAACTAGAACCACAGAAACTAGAACCACAGTAACTAGAACCACAGTAACTAGAATTACAGTAACTAGAACCACAGTAACTAGAACCACAGTAACTAGAACCAGAGTAACTAGAACAACAGTAACTAGAATTACAGTAACTAGAACCACAGTAACTAGAACCACAATAACTAGAACCACAGTAACAAGAACCACACTAACGTGAATCACAGTAACTAGTACCACAGCAACTAGAGCCACAGTAACCGGAACCACAGCAACTAGAACCACCGTAACTAGAGCCACAGTAACTAGAGCCACAGTAACTAGAACCACAGTAACTAGAACCAAAGTAACTAGAACCGCAGCAACTAAAACCACAATAACTAGAACCTCAGTAACTAGAGCCACAGTAACTAGAACCACAGGAACTAGAATCACATTAACTAGAGCCACAGTAACTAGAACCACAGTAACGAAGCACAGTAACTAGAACCACAGTAAATAGAACCACAGTAACTAGAGCCACAGTAACTAGAACCATAGGAACTAGAATCACAGTATCTAGAACCACAGTAACTAGAACCACAGTAACCAGAACCACAGTAACTAGAATCACAGTAACTAGAACCACAGTAACTAGAACGACAGAAACTAGAACCACAGTAACTGGAATTACAGTAACCAGAACCACAGAAACTAGAACCATACTAACTAGAACCACACTAACTAGAGCCACACTAACTAGAACCACAGTAACTAGAACCACAGTAACTAGAACCACGGTAACTAGAACCACGGTAACTAGAGCCACAGTAACTAGAACCACAGTAAGTAGAACCACAGTAACTAGAACCACAGTAACTAGAGCCACAGTAACTAAAACCATAGAAACTAGAACCACAGTAACTAGAGCCACAGTAACTAGAGCCACAGTAACTAGAACCACAGTAACTAGAACAGTAACTAGAACCACAGTAACTAGAACCACAGTAATTAGAGCCACAGTAACTAGAGCTAGAGTAACTAGAACCACAGTAACTAGAACCACAGTAACTAGAGCCACAATAACTAGAACCACGGTAACTAGAACCACAATAAATAGAACCACAGTAATTAGAGCCACAGTAACTAGAGCTAGAGTAACTAGAACCACAGTAACTAGAACCACAGTAACTAGAGCCACAATAACTAGAACCACGGTAACTAGAACCACAATAAATAGAACCACAGTAACTAGACCCACAGTAACTAGAACCACACTAACTAGAACCACACTAACTAGAACCACAGTAACTAGAACCAAGGTAACTAGAACCACAGTAACTAGAGCCACAGTAACTAGAACCACGGTAATTAGAACCACAGTAACTAGAACCACAGAAACTAGAATCACAGTAACTGGAATTACAGTAACCAGAACCACACTAACTAGAACCACACTAACTAGAACCACACTAAATTGAACCACACTAACTTGAACCACACTAACTTGAACCACACTAACTTGAACCACACTAACTTGAACCACACTAACTAGAACCACAATAACTAGAACCACAGTAACTAGAACCACAGTAACTAGAACCATAGTAACTAGAACCACAGTAACTAGAACCACAAACTAGAACCACAGTAACTAGAACCACAGAAACTAGAGCCACAGTAACTAGAACCACAGTAACTAGAATTACAGTAACTATAACCACAGTAACTAGAACCACAGTAACTAGAATTACAGTAACTAGAACCACAGTAACTAGAACCACAGTAACTAGAATTACAGTAACTATAACCACTAACTAGAGCCACTAACTAGAACCACAGTAACTAGAACCACAGAAACTAGAACCAAAGTAACTGGAATTACAGTACCAGAACCACAGTATGTAGAACCACAGTAACTAGAACCACAGTAACTAGAGCAACAGTAACTAGAACCAGTAGCTAGAACCACAGTAACTAGAATTACAGTAACTAGAACCACAGTAACTAGAACCACAGTAACTAGAACCACAGAAACTAGAACCACAGTAACTGGAATTACAGTACCAGAACCACAGTATGTAGAACCACAGTAACTAGAACCACAGTAACTAGAGCAACAGTAACTAGAACCAGTAGCTAGAACCACAGTAACTAGAACCACAGTAACTAGAGCAACAGTAACTAGAACCAGTAGCTAGAACCACAGTAACTAGAATTACAGTAACTAGAACCACAGTAACTAGAACCACAGTAACTAGAACCACAGAAACTAGAACCACAGTAACTGGAATTACAGTACCAGAACCACAGTATGTAGAACCACAGTAACTAGAACCACAGTAACTAGAGCAACAGTAACTAGAACCAGTAGCTAGAACCACAGTAACTAGAATTACAGTAACTAGAACCACAGTAACTAGAACCACAGTAACTAGAACCACAGAAACTAGAACCACAGTAACTGGAATTACAGTACCAGAACCACAGTATGTAGAACCACAGTAACTAGAACCACAGTAACTAGAGCAACAGTAACTAGAACCAGTAGCTAGAACCACAGTAACTAGAATTACAGTAACTAGAACCACAGTAACTAGAACCACAGTAACTAGAACCACAGTAACTAGAGCCACAGTAACTAGAATCACAGTAACTAGAACCACAGTAACTAGAACCACAGAAACTAGAACCACAGTAACTAGAACCACAGTAACTAGAACCACAGTAACTAGAACCACAGTAACTAGAATCACAGTAACTAGAACCACAGTAACTAGAACCACAGTAACTAGAACCACAGTAACTAGAACCACAGTAACTAGAACCACAGTAACTAGAACCACAGTAACTACAATCACAGTAACTAGAACCACAGAAACTAGAACCACAGTAACTAGAACCACAGTAACTAGAACCACAGTAACTACAATCACAGTAACTAGAACCACAGAAACTAGAACCACAGTAACTAGAACCACAGTAACTAGAACCACAGTAACTAGAACCACAGTAACTATAATCACAGTAACTAGAACCACAGTAACTAGAACCACAGTAACTAGAACCACAGTAACTAGAACCACAGTAACTAGAACCACAGTAACTACAATCACAGTAACTAGAACCACAGAAACTAGAACCACAGTAACTAGAACCACAGTAACTAGAACCACAGTAACTAGAACCACAGTAACTAGAACCACAGTAACTATAATCACAGTAACTAGAACCACAGAAACTAGAACCACAGTAACTGGAATTACAGTAACCAGAACCACAGTAACTAGAACCACAGTAACTAGAACCACAGTAACTAGAACCACAGTAACTAGAACCACAGTAACTAGAACCACAGTAACTAGAACCACAGTAACTAGAACCACAGTAACTAGAACCACAGTAACTAGAACCACAGTAACTAGAACCACAGTAACTAGAACCACAGTAACTAGAACCACAGTAACTAGAACCACAGAAACTAGAACCACAGTAACTGGAATTACAGTAACCAGAACCACACTAACTTGAACCACACTAACTTGAACCACACTAACTAGAACCACAGTAACTAGAACAAAGTAACTAGAACCACGGTAACTAGAACCACAGTAATTAGAACTACAGTAACTAGAACCACAGTAACTAGAACCACAGCAACTGGAACCACAGTAACTAGAACCACAGTAACTAGAACCACAGCAACTGGAACCACAGTAACTAGAACCACAGTAACTAGAACCACAGTAACTAGAACCACACTAACTAGAACCACAGTAACTATAACCACACTAGAACCACAGCAACTAGAGCCACAGTAACTAGAACCACAATAACTAGAACCACAGTAACTAGAACCACAATAACTAGAACCACAGTAACTAGAACCACAGTAACTAGAGCCACAGTAACTAGAACCACACTAAATTGAACCACACTAACTAGAACCAAAGTAACTAGAACCACAGTAACTAGAACCACAGTAACTAGAGCCACAGTAACTAGAGCCACAGTAACTAGAACCACAGTAACTAGAACCACAGTAACTAGAGCCACAGTAACTAGAACCACAGTAACTAGAGCCACAGTAACTAGAGCCACAGTAACTAGAGCCACAGTAACTAGAACCACAGTAACTAGAACCACAGTAACTAGAGCCACAGTAACTAGAACCACAGTAACTAGAACCACAGTAACTAGAGCCACAGTAACTAGAGCCACAGTAACTAGAACCACAGTAACTAGAACCACAGTAACTAGAACCACAGTAACTAGAGCCACAGTAACTAGAGCCACAGTAACTAGAACCACACTAACTAGAACCACAGTAACTAGAGCCACAGTAACAAGAACCACAGTAACTAGAACCACACTAACTAGAACCACAGTAACTAGAGCCACAGTAACTAGAGCCACAGTAACTAGAGCCACCACAGAACCACAGTAATTAGAACTACAGTAACTAGAACCACAGTAACTAGAACCACAGCCACAGTAGACTAGAACCACAGTAACCACAGTAACTAGAGCCACAGTAACAAGAACCACAGTAACTAGAACCACACTAACTAGAACCACAGTAACTAGAGCCACAGTAACTAGAGCCACAGTAACTAGAGCCACACTAACTAGAACCACAGTAATTAGAACTACAGTAACTAGAACCACAGTAACTAGAACCACAGCAACTAGAACCACAATAACTAGAACCACAGCAACTAGAACCACAGTAATTAGAACCACAGTAACTAGAACCACAGTAACTAAAACCACAGTAATTAGAACCACTAACTGGAACCACAGTAATTAGAACCAACTAGAACCACAGTAAATAGAGCTGTTATACCCAGGATTCACTGTATGGAACAATCTACTGTATAGAACAATCCAGTGCATGGGACAATGTACTGTCTGGAACAATACAGTGTATGAAACAATTCACAGCATGGAACAATTCATTGTATGGAACAATAATCTGTATGGAACAATACTTTGTATGGAACAATTCAATGTATGAAATAGTGTATGGAACAATCTACTATATGGAACAACTCACTGAAATAACTCAATATTAACGGTAATAGTAACTCACCCATAAGGACCCATGATAGTGGGTCATCTGGTACCATGGAACAACATAACTCACCCATAAGGACCCATGATAGTGGGTCTTCTGGTACCATGGAACAACATAACTCACTCATAAGGACCCATGATAGTGGGTCTTCTGGTACCATGGAACAACATAACTCACCCATAAGGACCCATGATAGTGGGTCTTCTGGTACCATGGAACAACATAACTCACCCATAAGGACCCATGATAGTGGGTCTTCTGGTACCATGGAACAACATAACTCACCCATAAGGACCCATGATAGTGGGTCGTCTGGTACCATAGAAGAACATAACTCACCCATAAGGACCCATGATAGTGGGTCGTCTGGTACCATGGAACAACGTAACTCACCCATAAGGACCCATGATAGTGGGTCTTCTGGTACCATGGAACAACATAACTCACCCATAAGGACCCATGATAGTGGGTCGTCTGGTACCATGGAACAACATAACTCACCCATAAGGACCCATGATAGTGGGTCTTCTGGTACCATGGAACAACATAACTCACCCATAAGGACCCATGATAGTGGGTCTTCTGGTACCATGGAACAACATAACTCACCCATAAGGACCCATGATAGTGGGTCTTCTGGTACCATGGAACAACATAACTCACCCATAAGGACCCATGATAGTGGGTCGTCTGGTACCATGGAACAACATAACTCACCCATAAGGACCCATGATAGTGGGTCATCTGGTACCATGGAACAACATAACTCACCCATAAGGACCCATGATAGTGGGTCTTCTGGTACCATAGAAGAACATAACTCACCCATAAGGACCCATGATAGTGGGTCATCTGGTACCATGGAACAACATAACTCACCCATAAGGACCCATGATAGTGGGTCGTCTGGTACCATGGAACAACATAACTCACCCATAAGGACCCATGATAGTGGGTCTTCTGGTACCATGGAACAACATAACTCACCCATAAGGACCCATGATAGTGGGTCTTCTGGTACCATGGAACAACATAACTCACCCATAAGGACCCATGATAGTGGGTCTTCTGGTACCATGGAACAACATAACTCACCCATAAGGACCCATGATAGTGGGTCTTCTGGTACCATGGAACAACATAACTCACCCATAAGGACCCATGATAGTGGGTCTTCTGGTACCATGGAACAACATAACTCACCCATAAGGACCCATGATAGTGGGTCTTCTGGTACCATGGAACAACATAACTCACCCATAAGGACCCATGATAGTGGGTCTTCTGGTACCATGGAACAACATAACTCACCCATAAGGACCCATGATAGTGGGTCTTCTGGTACCATGGAACAACATAACTCACCCATAAGGACCCATGATAGTGGGTCTTCTGGTACCATGGAACAACATAACTCACCCATAAGGACCCATGATAGTGGGTCTTCTGGTACCATGGAACAACATAACTCACCCATAAGGACCCATGATAGTGGGTCTTCTGGTACCATGGAACAACATAACTCACCCATAAGGACCCATGATAGTGGGTCTTCTGGTACCATGGAACAACATAACTCACCCATAAGGACCCATGATAGTGGGTCTTCTGGTACCATGGAACAACATAACTCACCCATAAGGACCCATGATAGTGGGTCTTCTGGTACCATGGAACAACATAACTCACCCATAAGGACCCATGATAGTGGGTCTTCTGGTACCATGGAACAACATAACTCACCCATAAGGACCCATGATAGTGGGTCTTCTGGTACCATGGAACAACATAACTCACCCATAAGGACCCATGATAGTGGGTCTTCTGGTACCATGGAACAACATAACTCACCCATAAGGACCCATGATAGTGGGTCTTCTGGTACCATGGAACAACATAACTCACCCATAAGGACCCATGATAGTGGGTCTTCTGGTACCATGGAACAACATAACTCACCCATAAGGACCCATGATAGTGGGTCTTCTGGTACCATGGAACAACATAACTCACCCATAAGGACCCATGATAGTGGGTCTTCTGGTACCATGGAACAACATAACTCACCCATAAGGACCCATGATAGTGGGTCGTCTGGTACCATGGAACAACATAACTCACCCATAAGGACCCATGATAGTGGGTCTTCTGGTACCATGGAACAACATAACTCACCCATAAGGACCCATGATAGTGGGTCTTCTGGTACCATGGAACAACATAACTCACCCATAAGGACCCATGATAGTGGGTCTTCTGGTACCATGGAACAACATAACTCACCCATAAGGACCCATGATAGTGGGTCGTCTGGTACCATGGAACAACATAACTCACCCATAAGGACCCATGATAGTGGGTCTTCTGGTACCATGGAACAACATAACTCACCCATAAGGACCCATGATAGTGGGTCTTCTGGTACCATGGAACAACATAACTCACCCATAAGGACCCATGATAGTGGGTCGTCTGGTACCATGGAACAACATAACTCACCCATAAGGACCCATGATAGTGGGTCTTCTGGTACCATGGAACAACATAACTCACCCATAAGGACCCATGATAGTGGGTCTTCTGGTACCATGGAACAACATAACTCACCCATAAGGACCCATGATAGTGGGTCTTCTGGTACCATGGAACAACATAACTCACCCATAAGGACCCATGATAGTGGGTCGTCTGGTACCATGGAACAACATAACTCACCCATAAGGACCCATGATAGTGGGTCTTCTGGTACCATGGAACAACATAACTCACCCATAAGGACCCATGATAGTGGGTCTTCTGGTACCATGGAACAACATAACTCACCCATAAGGACCCATGATAGTGGGTCTTCTGGTACCATGGAACAACATAACTCACCCATAAGGACCCATGATAGTGGGTCTTCTGGTACCATGGAACAACATAACTCACCCATAAGGACCCATGATAGTGGGTCTTCTGGTACCATGGAACAACATAACTCACCCATAAGGACCCATGATAGTGGGTCTTCTGGTACCATGGAACAACATAACTCACCCATAAGGACCCATGATAGTGGGTCTTCTGGTACCATGGAACAACATAACTCACCCATAAGGACCCATGATAGTGGGTCTTCTGGTACCATGGAACAACATAACTCACCCATAAGGACCCATGATAGTGGGTCTTCTGGTACCATGGAACAACATAACTCACCCATAAGGACCCATGATAGTGGGTCTTCTGGTACCATGGAACAACATAACTCACCCATAAGGACCCATGATAGTGGGTCTTCTGGTACCATGGAACAACATAACTCACCCATAAGGACCCATGATAGTGGGTCTTCTGGTACCATGGAACAACATAACTCACCCATAAGGACCCATGATAGTGGGTCTTCTGGTACCATGGAACAACATAACTCACCCATAAGGACCCATGATAGTGGGTCTTCTGGTACCATGGAACAACATAACTCACCCATAAGGACCCATGATAGTGGGTCTTCTGGTACCATGGAACAACATAACTCACCCATAAGGACCCATGATAGTGGGTCTTCTGGTACCATGGGGCAACATCACTGGCCGGTCAGACTGAAATATTAAAAATTATTATTAATTCTCATCAATAATAATAATCTTTTCAATTAACATTGACATCATTCTGGGGATAATAATATTAATAATAATAATAATAATAATAAGATTAATAACAACAGTAATATTAATAACGATAATACTTATACAGTGGACCCCCAGTTTACGATATTATTTCATTCCAGAAGTATGTTCAGGTGCCAGTACTGACCGAATTTGTTCCCATAAGGAATATTGTGAAGTAGATTAGTCCATTTCAGACCCCCAAACATACACGTACAAACGCACTTACATAAATACACTTACATAATTGGTCGCACTGAGAGCTGATCGTAAACCGGGGGTCCACTGTAATAGATACAATTACAACCTCTCCTCACTTAACAACGGAGTTCCGTTCTAAGACCTCAATGGTAAATGAATTCGTCGCTAAGTGAGGAACATACTATAATGGTGGTGGGTTTGTGTCAACCATCTTTGATATTGTCTTAATGTCACCTTTGTGCCCTTTATAACATTTCTGGCATATTTTTAAATATTTATACAGCAGTGTACTGTATATTGTAATAAACAGAATAGAGGAAATCAGCTCTAACATACATTATTTTGGTATACATACTGGTCAGAGAACCTGCCGTAAGTCCGAGGCGTCGGTAAACGAGTACGTCGCTAAGTGAGGAGAGGCTCACTAACAAGAGCCTTCAATAAAGGTATGTAACGTTCATTTATCATTAAAATTAGTCATTTACATTTATTTCTCGTTGTTTTCTATATGTAAAACTATATTCTCTAAAAAATGTATTTTTGTTAATATTTTTGGGTGTCTGAAATGGATTAATTGGATTTACATTATTTCTTATGGGAAATATTACTTTGGTTTTTGGCCATTTTGGATTTAGACCAACCATCTGGAACGGATTAATTACGAAAACCGAGGGTCTACTGTGTATTAATTATAGTAATAATTATAATATTACTATAATACTTATAATATTACTAGGTCTCCACCTTGACTGCATTCTCAAATTCCTAACCCACATGCAGCAAATATCCAAGGAAATCTCCAAAACAGTAGGCAACGTTTCAAAAATACAGTACTATGTACCCCAAATGGTTCTTCTTGCACTACACCACTCACTCATCTACCCTTACCTCACCTATGGTATTTGTGCATGGGGATTCAACCGCAGCAAATCACCTTAAACCTGTAATAACCCAACAAAAAGCTGCAGTGCAATTGTTTACTAACTCCTGCACTTGACAGCATATTCCACTGCTTTTCAAGAATCTTAACTTGCTTAATATACAAAACATCCACACTTATTATTGTGCCTACTACATACACAGAACACTATACTCAAATATAACCCTCCTCTCAAACTCCTCCTTGATAAATACAACAGAACACACAGCCATAATACAGTACCCAACTCCGTAGCCTAGTGGTGAGAGTTGCACCTCTCATCACTTGGGTCAGGAGTTCGAAACCCGGACGAACTACAATAAAAAGATTGTAGGCTAGTAGTGAGGGAGGTGCGACTCTCACTACTGGTGTCTGGGGGTACATGAACCAGAGGCCCTACTAAAAAAAACCTGCAGCCCAGTGGTGAGAGTCACGCCTCTCACCACTGGTGTCCGGAGTACGTTAACCGGACATACTACTAAATAAAAAAATAATACGCCAGGTCACCATCTGCAGAAGACCTGGGCCAGAAGTACCGGCAAATCTCTAATGAATGAATGAATGCCATAATACAAGACACAAATCCCTCTTCAATATCCCTCGTGTTCATCTCTCACTAGGCAAAAATGCTATACATAAAGGGCCTGAAGATCTGGAATTCACTTCCAGAACACACTGAAGAACCCCTGCTGCCTGCAAATCAATTTAAGCTTCTACTTAGAAATTACCTCCTCACCCCATATTAACCAGACAAACCGTACTGTACTTAAGGGGGCTACAGGGCAAATTTCGTAACTCGTTTATTTACCGTCCGATTTTCTCCAGTTTTGGTGCACAAGACAAAGTGTTCTCACTCTTTCTTGAAAATATTTATAAAAAATATACCTCAAACAACAACTGAGAAAAGACTGATTTACTGAAAATGCCCTTGATGTTGATGTAACTCTTATATGTGGCTACGTAAGGTGGTTTGGACACTTGGTGCCGAGAGAACAATGCTAATACTAATTCGGACCGTAAGATTTCCCTCTAAATACCTTATCGTTATTTCACAAAAAAATAAAGTTTGTTAGTATCTGGAATATGGCAAAAAAATCTGCCCTTTACTCCCACATAACTCCCGAAGTATTTGGAATATTTCCAAAAATTCTACGGTCAAAATAAGAGAAATCATTATTCTACAATATCTGTGAATATTATTCCATTTAATTAAGTAATAAAGGACCCACATCAAATTATAGGTGAATAAGTTACTTCCGAGATATCGGCCGGGAACGCCGGCCGGCCCCCGTCTCAAAAAAAAAAAAAAATTTTTTTCGCGAAAATCGCGTTTGTTTGGGTGTATTTCTTAGTAAACTGATGTTCTAGTGCAGTTAGCCTCTAAACACCGTTTTCTCTTACTCAGAGACGACAGGGTGACCAGTTACACTTTTATATCGAAATATTCCCGATAATCTCTGGGCCATATTATGGCCTATTTTATTCAGTCTAGAGTATATAACATGTTTGTATGTTATTTAGAGTGTTTATTATATCATATTAGATCAATTCTGATAGACAAATAAGCCGTAGAGTTGATATATAAGCTGATATAAGCGAAATAATGGGTGATTCCTGGCTGGCACCTCGGGAGCAGGAACACTGCTGAGCGTTCCCGTCTGGTTCCCGGTAGTCACTAAGTCTGCCGATAAGCTCCACCTACTGTTTTATGATGCCAAATAGTCAGTTATTATATTAGAAAGAATAATGCAAGAAAAGGCGATAAAAAACAAGAAAATAACTCCAAAAAATATATAGGCCGTGAGCAGACTCGGTACCAACATCGCCGTCACCATACCTGATATAAATGACTATAATTTCTTGTAGAAACGTCGTAGAACATTCATTCTGGTACCATTGTGTTGCCAAAGAGTTGAGCTATTTTTCAGTATATATAACTCAATTTCCATATTTTTTCGATTTTTCGGTGAGCGCGCGCGGAAAATTGCCCGCCTGCCCCCTTAATACCAACCAGATACTCAAAACTTGCTCATAAAAACTCCTAAATAATTCAAGATTACTCAACTATTTAATCATTACTTCAAACTTAAAATTCTTTCAACTTCATAGTTTTAAATTACTAAACTCTAATACTCTATATTTTATAAACTACAGTGGAACCCTGAGTTTCGTACGGCTCCCGACTTGAACAAATGTGTAAGTGTATTATTGTCAGTGTTTTAAGTGCATTTCTGGGGGTTTGAAACTGACAAATCCAATTTACCATATTCCTTATGGGAACAAACTCATTCGGTAACAGCACTCGAATTATGGCCAAAACTCGGGGTAGCACTGGAGTTTACCTGGAGTCTACCTGGAGAGAGTTCCGGGGGGTCAACGCCCCCGCGGCCCAGTCTGTGGCCAGGCCTCCTGGTGGATCAGTGCCTGATCAACCAGGCTGTTACTGCTGGCTGCATGCAAACCAACGTACGAGCCACAGCCCGGCTGGTCAGGTACTGACTTTAGGTGCTTGTCCAGTGCCAGCTTGAAGACAGCCAGGGGTCTGTTGGTAATCCCCCTTATCAAAACTGTAATTATTCTTTACTGAACTTACTGAAGCTAAATATCATGAACTAACAGAATATTAAATTTTATTGTATTCATTGTAACTCACCTAATGACCATATGTACATAATTACTGTACTGTTATTGCCTTATTAATCTTAAGTTAGTCTTAAGTTTGCCTGAAATGTTCTGCATAAAAGGTACTTCTGGCATGCTCACCCAACTGTTACACTTCTCTGTACAAACATATATCATACTGACAGAAACTTGTACAAACATGTATCATGTTGTAATAAAGTTGGTAGAATTACCGACAATATGTAAAGTAAAAGGACACAAGTGCAACTAATGTGACATTTATTGTGGCAACGTTTTGCTCTCCAGGAGCTTTATGAAGGAGTTTTCGGCTTGACAAAACTCCTGGAGAGCAAAACGTTGCCACAATAAATGTCACATTAGTTGCACTTGTGTTCTTTTACTTTACAACATGTATCATACTGACATGAACTTGTACAACAGAGTTGGATGGTTGAGAGGAAAGGCGGTCCCATTATTTTGTGCCATGGCGGCACAGTTACCACTGGGAGGTGGAAGCCTAATCCTGAGCCTTCTCGGGGTGCGCTTGTGGCATGCAACGAGTACGTAACCTTTATTCGGTGCATGTACACACCCTCATTTACAGGCTATCTCCCCCAACCAGTGAACCAGGTGACTGAGGGTTGGCGATGGGGCCCCGTCATTCAACCAGTACCCAGGTTCCAGCCAATAAGAAGATGGTTCTGGCAATCGCAGAGGTTATGTGGGTACCACTCTCCTGTCTGCCCTTGTCATTCCCATTCAAGAGCTGGTTGAAGCACGGTCTGCTCTCTAGTGTCTTCTGTTCTGCCTTGCTTACCGTGGAGTGCACTAATACCTATCACTGTACATAGTGTATATAGTGTACATACTTCTGTTCTAAATTGGTGAAGGATAATATAAGTCAAAAGTTTTTCTGCTGTGTTTATTTTGCTCCCTTTACACCCGGGATAACAGGCCTTTGGGACTAGTGGGTTGTAATAATATACAACCCACAACAGTATCATATACCACACACAACAGTATCATATACCACACACAACAGTATCATATACCACCCACAACAGTATCATATACCACCCACAACAGTATCATATACCACCCACAACAGTATTATATACCACCCACAACAGGAACAACAGTATTATATACCACACACAACAGTATCATATACCACCCACAACAGTATCATATACCACACACAACAGTATCATATACCACCCACAACAGTATTATACACCACCCACAACAGGAACAACAGTATTATATACTACACACAACAGTATCATATACCACCCACAACAGTGTCATATACCATCCACAACAGTATTATATACCACACACAACAGGAACAACAGTATTATATACCACACACAACAGGAACAACAGTATCATATACACAAATAAACTGCACATAAAAGAGAAGCTTACGACGACGTTTCGGTCCGATTTGGACCATTTACTAAGTCACACTAACCAGAAGTGGAGCAGGACGGCTATATATAGGCAGGAAGAGGTGGTGGTGGTGGTAGTAGTAGTAGTAGTAGTAGTAGTACAAGAATGGTATATAATACCGACAAGATGAAATTAAGACACATGTGCAACACCCGGGCATCTCTATCGTAGACGCTTCGCCATCCAGCCAGCCACTGGATGGCGAAACGTCCACAACAAAGACACCCAGACGCCGCACACATGTCTTAATTTCATCAGTAGTAGTAGTAGAAGAGGTAGTTGTAGTGGTAGGGGTAGAAGTGGGGAATAAGGAGGACGAGCGAGCCAAATACAAAGGAAGGGGAGCACTGCAAGGGAGCTAGGTGCCCACAGAGGGAGAGCAAGCACACAGAGGCGCGTGAAAGGGGAAGTGGTGAAATAAATGAAGAAGGAACAGAAACACGAAACAGAAGAAAGACAACCCAGAGGAGAAAAAGGAAAGAGGAAAGGGGAAGAGGGAGAAGAAGAAAAAGAAAAAGAAAAAATGAGGAGTCAGGTTAAGTCACGGGTGTTCTGAAGTTTGGAGCATTTTACAATGTAGTGGGAGAGGAAGGCATCTACAGAGACGAAGCCAGGGCTAAGATTCATACAAGGAAAGTTGAGTATTAGAGAGGATTCAACTAGACAGCGACTGTTCGAGTTGGAAGTAGGGAAGACAGTTTTAGCAGAAGACCAGTCAATAGGATGGCTATGATCTCTGACGTGACAGAAAAGAGCATTGTTAGTGTCGGCAAGCCTTGGTGTTGAGTCCCTCTTCACCAATGTCCCTCTTGATGATGTAATTGATTTCCTTAGAGAGAAGGCCCATGAAGGGTTTCTACATCTCCCTATACCTACGGATGTCTTTCTTGGAAAAAAAAATTCCAAGAGAAATATTATTCTCAAACCTTCGGTGTCGCTATGGGCTCTCCTCTCTCTCCTGTCCTTGCTAATCTTTACATGGAATGCTTCGAGACTGTTCTTCTTCCTACCCTTGATGTGCAACCTTCACTCTGGCTCCGCTATGTGGATGACATCTTTGCTCTGTGGCCTCATGACTCCAGTCTCTTCCAACCTTTTCTTGAAGCTCTTAATAATCTTGCCCCTTCCATTAAGTTTAAAGCTGAATGGGAATCTAATTCCTTACTTCCTTTCCTTGATGTCCATGTCCACAGCTCAGATACAGGTTTTTCCTTTTCCGTTTACCGTAAACCTATGCACAGTGGCATGTACATTCACTACTTTTCCTATCATGCTTCCCCTGTCAAGAAAAGTGTTCTCATCTCCCTCTTTCTCCGTGCCCTCCGCATCTGTGATTCTCAGTTCCTTCCAGCAGAAATTTCCACTCTTCATAATTCGTTTTCCCATCCTGGCTACCCTTCCCATTTCATAGACTCTGCCCTCTCACGTGCTAAACGTAATGTCTTCTCTCCCAAACTCTCTACTCCTGGGAACTCTTCTATCCTCTGCCTTCCCTACATTTCCGGTCTTTCTAATCTCAACAATTCTCTCCGTCCCTTAGACATCAAACTTACCTTCCACCAGACTAACACTCTTCGCACTAATCTCGTTCATACCTCTCCTCCCTCTACAGATGTTCCTGGTGTCTACTCTATTTCTTGCTCCTCCTGTCCTCTTCAATACTTCGGAGAAACTGGTCGATCTCTTTCTGACAGACATAGGGAGCACAAAAATAGTGTTAGGCTTGCCAACACTAACAATGCTCTTTTCTGTCATGTAAGAGATCATAGCCATCCTATTGACTGGTCTTCTGTTAAAACTGTCTTCCCAACTTCCAACTCGAACAGTCGCCGTCTAGTTGAATCCTCTCTAATACACAACTTTCCTTGTATGAACCTTAGCCCTGGCTTCGTCTCTGTAGATGCCTTCCTCTCCCACTACATTGTAAAATGCTCCAAACTTCAGAACACCCGTGACTTAACCTGACTCCTCACCTTTTGTTTTTCTTTTTCTTCTTCTCCCTCTTCCCCTTTCCTTTTCCTTTTTCTCCTCTTGTCTTTCTCTCTTGTCTCGTGTTTCTGTTCCTTCATCATTTATTTCACCACTTCCCCTTTCACACGCCTCTGTGCACTTGCTCTCCCTCTGTGGGCACCTAGCTCCCTTGCAGTGCTCCCCTTCCTTTGTATTTGACTCGCTTGTCCTCCTTATTCCCCACTTCAACCCCTACCACTACTACTACCTCTTCTACTACTACTACTGATGATAATAAGACATGTGTGCGGCGTCTGGGTGTCTTTGTTGTGGACGTTTCGCCATCCAGTGGCCGGCTGGATGGCGAAGCGTCTACGATAGAGATGCCCGGGTGTTGCACATGTGTCTTAATTTCATTTTGTCGGTATTATATACCATTCTTGTACTACTACTACTACTACTACTACTACTACTACTACTACTACTACCACCACCTCTTCCTGCCTATATATAGCCGTCCTGCTCCACTTCTGGTTAGTGTGACTTAGTAAATGGTCCAAGTCGGACCGAAACGTCGTCGTCAGCTTCTCTCTTTTATGTGCGGGTTATTTGTGTATCGTTCCAGTCACGGTATTGTGTCTTTTTCTGTTATTTACAGTATCATATACCAAACACAACAGGACCAACAGTATCATATACCACCCACAACAGTATCAAATACCACACACAACAGTATCATATACCACACACAACAGTATCATATACCACACACAACAGTATCATATACCCACAACAGTATCATATACCACACACAACTGTATCATATACCACACACAACAGTATCATATACCACACACAACAGTATCATATACCACACACAACAGTATCATATACCACACACAACAGTATCATATACCACACACAACAGTATCATATACCCAAAACAGTATCATATACCACACAAAAACTGTATCATATACCACACAAAAACTGTATCATATACCACACACAACAGTATCATATACCACACACAACAGTATCATATACCACACACAACAGTATCATATACCACACACAACAGTATCATATACCACACACAACAGTATCATATACCCACAACAGTATCATATACCACACACAACTGTATCATATACCACACACAACAGTATCATATACCACACACAACAGTATCATATACCACACACAACAGTATCATATACCACCCACAACAGTATCATATACCACCCACAACAGTATCATATACCACACACAACAGTATCATACACCACACACAACAGTATCATATACCACACACAACAGTATCATATACCACACACAACAGTATCATATACCACACACAACAGTATCATATATCACACACAACAGTATCATATACCACAGAACAGTATCATATACCACTCACAACAGTATTATATACCACACAACAGTATCATATACCACCCACAACAGTATTATATACCACAGAACAGTATCATATACCACACAACAGTATCACATACCACCCACAACAGTATCATATACCACCCACAACAGTATCATATACCACCCACACAGTATCATATACCACCCACAACAGTATTATATACCACCCACAACAGGAACAACAGCATTATATACCACACACAACAGTATCATATACCACACACAACAGTATCATATACCACCCACAACAGTATCATATACCACAAACAACAGTATCATATACCACCCACAACAGTATCATATACAACACACAACAGTAACATATACCACCCACACAGTATCATATACCACAAACAAAAGTATTATATACCACCCACAACAGGAACCACAGCATTATATAACACACACAACAGTATCATATACCACCCACAACAGTATCATATACCACCCACAACAGAATCATATACCACCCACAACAGAATCATATACCACACACAACAGTATCGTATACCACCCACAACAGTATCACATACCACACACAACGGAATCATATACCACACACAACAGTATCATATACCACCCACAACAGTATCATATACCACACACAACAGTATCATATACAACACACAACAGTATCATATACCACCCACAACAGTATCATATACCACACACAACAGTAACAACAGTATCATATACCACCCACAACAGTATCATATACCACACACAACAGTATCGTATACCACACACAACAGTATCATATACCACACAACAGCATCACATACCACCCACAACAGTATGATATACCACACACAACAGTATAATATACCACCCACAACAGTATCATATACCACCCACAACAGTATCATATACCACCCACAACAGTATCATATACCACACACAACAGTATCATATACCACACACAACAGTATCATATACCACCCACAACAATATCATATAACACCCACAACAGTATCATACCACCCACAACAGAATCATATACCACACACAACAGTATCATATACCACCCACAACAGTATCACATACCACACACAACAGAATCATATACCACACACAACAGTATCATATACCACACAACAGTATCATATACCACCCACAACAGTATCACATACCATCCACAACAGTATCATATACCACCCACACAGTATCATATACCACCCAAAACAGTATTATATACCACCCACAACATGAACAACAGCATTATATACCACACACAACAGTATCACATGCCACCCACAAGAGTATCATATACCACCCACAACAGTATCATATACCATCCACAACAGTATCATATACCACACACAACAGTATCATATACCACACAAAACAGTATCATTTACAACCCACAACAGTATCATATACCACCCACGACAGTATCACATACCACCCACAACAGAATCATATACCACCCACAACAGTATCATACACAACCCACAACAGTATCATATACCACCCACAACAGAATCATATACCACACACAACAGTATCATATACAACACAACAGTATCATATACCACCCACAACAGTATCATATACCACCCACAACAGTAGCATATACCACACACAACAGGAACAACAGTATCATATACCACCCACAACAGTATCATATACCACACACAACAGTATCGTATACCACACAGAACAGTATCATATACCACACAACAGAATCAGATACCACCCACAACAGTATCATATACCACACAGAACAGTATCATATACCACACACAACAGTATTATATACCACAGAACAGTATCATATACCACACACAACAGTATCATATACCACACAACAGTATCATATACCACACAACAGTATCATATACCACACACAACAGTATCATATGCCACCCACAACAGTATTATATACCACCCACAACAGTATCACATACCACACACAACAGTATCATATACCACACACAACAGTATCATATACCACACACAACAGTATTATATACGACCTACAACAGGAACAACAGTATCATATACCACACACAAAAGTATCATATACCACACACAACAGTATCATATACCACCCACAACAGTATCATATACCACCCACGACAGTATCACATACCACACACAACAGTATCATATACCACCCACAACAGTATCATATACCACCCACAACAGTATCATATACTACCCACAACAGTATCATATAGCATCCACAACAGTATCATATACCACCCACAACAGTATCATATACCACCCACAACAGTATCATATACCACCCACAACAGTATCATATACCACCCACACAGTATCATATACCACCCACAACAGTATTATATACCACCCCAACATAAACAGCAGCATTATATACCACACACAACAGTATCATATACCACACACAACAGTATCATATACCACACACAACAGGAACAACAGAATCATATACCACCCACAACAGTATCATATACCACACACAACAGTATCATATACCACACACAACAGTATCATATACCACACACAACAGGAACAACAGAATCATATACCACCCACAACAGTATCATATACCACACACAACAGTATCATATACCACACACAACAGGAACAACAGAATCATATACCACCCACAACAGTATCATATACCACTCACAACAGTATTATATACCACAGAACAGTATCATATACCACTCACAACAGTATTATATACCACACAACAGTATCATATACCACACAACAGTATCACATACCACCCACAACAGTATCATATACCACCCACAACAGTATCATATACCACCAACACAGTATCATATACCACCCACAACAGTATTATATACCACCCACAACAGGAACAACAGCATTACATACCACCCACAACAGTATCATATACCACACACAACAGTATCATATACCACACACAACAGTATCATATACCACCCACAACAGTATCATATACCACACACAACAGTATCATATACAACACACAACAGTATCATATACCACCCACAACAGTATCATATACCACCCATAACAGTATCATATACCACCCACAACAGTATCATATACCACACAACAGTATCATATACCACCCCAACAGTATCATATACCACACACAACAGTATCATATACCACACACAACAGTATCATATACCACACACAACAGTATCATATACCACACACAACAGTATCATATACCACCCACAACAGTATCATATACCACACACAACAGTATCATATACCACACACAACAGTATCATATACCACACACAACAGTATCATATACCACACACAACAGTATCATATACCACACACAACAGTATCATATACCACACACAAGTGCCATATACCACCCACAACAGTATCATATACCACACACAACAGTATCATATACAACACACAACAGTATCATATACCACACACAACAGTATCATATACCACCCACAACAGTATCATATACCACACACAACAGTATCATATACCACACACAACAGTATTATATACAAAACAACAGTATCATATACCACCCACAACAGTATCATATACCACCCACAACAGTATCATATACCACCCACAACAGTATCATATACCACACACAACAGTATCATATACCACCCACAACAGTATCATATACCACCCACAACAGTATCATATACCACACACAACAGTATCATATACCACACACAACAGTATCATATACCACACACAACAGTATCATATACCACCCACAACAGTATCATATACCACACACAACAGTATCATATACCACACACAACAGTATCATATACCACCCACAACAGTATCATATACCACACACAACAGTATCATATACCACCCACAACAGTATCATATACCACACAACAGTATCATATACCACACACAACAGTATCATATACCACACACAACAGTATCATATACCACACACAACAGTATCATATACCACACACAACAGTATCATATACCACACACAACAGTATCATATACCACCCACAACAGTATCATATACCACCCACAACAGTATCATATACCACCCACAACAGTATCATATACCACCCACAACAGTATCATATACCACACACAACAGTATCATATACCACACACAACAGTATCATATACCACACACAACAGTATCATATACCACACACAACAGTATCATATACCACCCACAACAGTATCATATACCACCCACAACAGTATCATATACCACCCACAACAGTATCATATACCACCCACAACAGTATCATATACCACCCACAACAGTATCATATACCACCCACAACAGTATCATATACCACACACAACAGTATCATATACCACACAACAGTATCATATACCACACACAACAGTATCATATACCACCCACAACAGTATCATATACCACACACAACAGTATCATATACCACACACAACAGTATCATATACCACACACAACAGTATCATATACCACCCACAACAGTATCATATACCACACACAACAGTATCATATACCACACACAACAGTATCATATACCACACACAACAGTATCATATACCACACACAACAGTATCATATACAATCCACAACAGTATCATATACCACACACAACAGTATCATATACCACACACAACAGTATCATATACCACACACAACAGTATCATATACCACCCACAACAGTATGATATACCACACACCACAGTATAATATACCACCCACAACAGTATCATATACCACCCACAACAGTATCACATACCACCCACAACAGTATGATATACCACACACCAGAGTATCATATACCACCCACAACAGTATCATATACCACCCACAACAGTATCATATACCACACACAACAGTATCATATACCACACACAACAGTATCATATACCACACACAACAGTATCATATACCACACACAACAGTATCATATACCACACAACAGTATCAGTATCATATACCATACCACACAACAGCATCATATACCACACACAACAGTATCATATAACACACACAACAGTATCATATACCACACACAACAGTATCATATACCACACACAACAGTATCATATACCACCCACAACAGCATCATATACCACCCACAACAGTATCATATACCACCCACAACAGTATCATATACCACAAACAAAAGTATCATATACCACACACAACAGTATCATATACCACACAACAGTATCATATACAACACAACAGTAACATACACCACACACAACAGTATCATATACCACACAACAGTAACATACAGCACACACAACAGTATCATATACCACACACAACAGTATCATATACCACACAACAGTATCATATACCACACACAACAGTATCATATACCACACACAACAGTATCATATACCACACACAACAGTGTCATATACCACACAACAGTATCAGATACCACACACAACAGTATCATATACCGCCCACAACAGTATCATATACCACACACAACAGTATCATATACCACACACAACAGTATCATATACCACACACAACAGTATCATATACCACACACAACAGTATCATATACCACACACAACAGTATCATATACCACACACAACAGTATCATATACCACACACAACAGTATCATATACCACACACAACAGTATCATATACCACACACAACAGTATCATATACCACACACAACAGTATCATATACCACACACAACAGTATCATATACCACCCACAACAGTATCATATACCACACACAACAGTATCATATACCACACACAACAGTATCATATACCACACACAACAGTATCATATACCACCCACAACAGTATCATATACCACCCACAACAGTATCATATACCACACACAACAGTATCATATACCACCCACAACAGTATCATATACCACCCACAACAGTATCATATACCACCCACAACAGTATCATATACCACACACAACAGTATCATATACCACACACAACAGTATCATATACCACACACAACAGTATCATATACCACCCACAACAGTATCATATACCACACACAACAGTATCATATACCACCCACAACAGTATCATATACCACCCACAACAGTATCATATACCACACACAACAGTATCATATACAACACACAACAGTATCATATACCACACACAACAGTATCATATACCACCCACAACAGTATCATATACCACCCACAACAGTATCATATACCACACACAACAGTATCATATACCACACACAACAGTATCATATACCACACACAACAGTATCATATACCACACACAACAGTATCATATACCACACAGAACAGTATCATATACCACACAACAGTATCATATACCACACACAACAGGAACAACAGTATCATATACCACCCACAACAGTATCATATACCACCCACAACAGTATCATATACCACCCACAACAGTATCATATACCACCCACAACAGTATCATATACCACCCACAACAGTATCATATACCACACAACAGGAACAACAGTATCATATACCACACACAACAGTATCATATACCACACACAACAGTATCATATACCACACACAACAGTATCATATACCACACACAACAGTATCATATACCACACACAACAGTATCATATACCACACACAACAGTATCATATACCACACACAACAGGAACAACAGTATCATATACCACACACAACAGTATCATATACCACCCACAACAGTATCATATACCACACACAACAGTATCATATACCACACACAACAGTATCATATACCACACACAACAGTATCATATACCACACACAACAGTATCATATACCACACACAACAGTATCATATACCACACACAACAGTATCATATACCACACACAACAGTATCATATACCACACACAACAGTATCATATACCACACACAACAGTATCATATACCACACACAACAGTATCATATACCACACACAACAGTATCATATACCACCCACAACAGTATCATATACCACACAGTATCATATACCACACACAACAGTATCATATACCACACACAACAGTATCATATACCACACACAACAGTATCATATACCACACACAACAGTATCATATACCACACACAACAGGAACAACAGTATCATATACCACACACAACAGGAACAACAGTATCATATACCACCCACAACAGTATCATATACCACACACAACAGTATCATATACCACACACAACAGTATCATATACCACACACAACAGGAACAACAGTATCATATACCACACACAACAGTATCATATACCACACACAACAGTATCATATACCACACACAACAGGAACAACAGTATCATATACCACACACAACAGTATCATATACCACACACAACAGTATCATATACCACACACAACAGTATCATATACCACACACAACAGTATCATATACCACACACAACAGTATCATATACCACCCACAACAGTATCATATACCACCCACAACAGTATCATATACCACACACAACAGTATCATATACCACACACAACAGTATCATATACCACACACAACAGTATCATATACCACACACAACAGTATCATATACCACACAACAGTATCATATACCACACACAACAGTATCATATACCACACACAACAGTATCATATACCACCCACAACAGTATCATATACCACACACAAACAGTATCATATACCACACAAAACAGTATCATATTCCACCCACAACAGTATCATATACCACACACAACAGTATAATATACCACACACAACAGTATCATATACCACCCACAAACAGTATCATATACAACACACAACAGTATCATATACAACATACAACAGTATCATATACGACACACAACAGTATCATATACCACACACAACAGTATCATATACCACCCACAACAGTATCATATACCACACACAACAGTATCATATACCACACACAACAGTATCATATACCACACACAACAGTATCATATACCACACACAACAGTATCATATACCACACACAACAGTATCATATACCACACACAACAGTATCATATACCACACACAACAGTATCATATACCACACACAACAGTATCATATACCACACACAACAGTATCATATACCACACACAACAGTATCATATACCACCCACAACAGTATCATATACCACACACAACAGTATCATATACCACCCACAACAGTATCATATACCACACACAACAGTATCATATACCACCCACAACAGTATCATATACCACACACAACAGTATCATATACCACCCACAACAGTATCATATACCACCCACAACAGTATCATATACCACCCACAACAGTATCATATACCACCCACAACAGTATCATATACCACCCACAACAGTATCATATACCACACACAACAGTATCATATACCACCCACAACAGTATCATATACCACCCACAACAGTATCATATACCACACAACACAACAGGATCATATACCACACAGTATCATATACCACACACAACAGTATCATATACCACCCACAACAGTATCATATACCACACACATCAGTATCATATACCACACACACAGTATCATATACCACACACAACAGGATCACAACAGTATCATATACCACCCCAACAGTATCATATACCACACACAACAGTATCATATACCACACACAACAGTATCATATACCACCCACAACAGTATCATATACCACCCACAACAGTATCATATACCACCCACAACAGTATCATATACCACCCACAACAGTATCATATACCACACACAACAGTATCATATACCACACACAACAGTATCATATACCACACACAACAGTATCATATACCACACACAACAGTATCATATACCACCCACAACAGTATCATATACCACACACAACAGTATCATATACCACCCACAACAGTATCATATACCACACACAACAGTATCATATACCACCCACAACAGTATCATATACCACCCACAACAGTATCATATACCACCCACAACAGTATCATATACCACACACAACAGGAACAACAGTATCATATACCACCCACAACAGTATCATATACCACACACAACAGTATCATATACCACACACAACAGTATCATATACCACACACAACAGTATCATATACCACCCACAACAGTATCATATACCACACACAACAGTATCATATACCACACACAACAGTATCATATACCACACACAACAGTATCATATACCACACACAACAGAATCATATACCACCCACAACAGTATCATATACCGCCCACAACAGTATCATATACAACACACAACAGAATCATATACCACCCACAACAGTATCATATACCACCCAAAATAGTATCATATACCACACACAACAGTATCATATACCACACACAACAGTATCATATACCACCCACAACAGTATCATATACCACACACAACAGTATCATATACCACACACAACAGTATCATATACAACACACAACAGTATCATATACCACCCACAACAGTATCATATACCACACACAACAGTATCATATACACATCATATACCACCCACAACAGTATCATATACCACACACAACAGTATCATATACCACACACAACAGTATCATATACCACACACAACAGTATCATATACCACCCACAACAGTATCATATACCACACACAACAGTATCATATACCACCCACAACAGTATCATATACCACCCACAACAGTATCATATACCACACACAACAGTATCATATACCACCCACAACAGTATCATATACCACACACAACAGTATCATATACCACACACAACAGTATCATATACCACACACAACAGTATCATATACCACCCACAACAGTATCATATACCACACACAACAGTATCATATACCACACACAACAGTATCATATACCACCCACAACAGTATCATATACCACCCACAACAGTATCATATACCACCCACAACAGTATCATATACCACACACAACAGTATCATATACCACACACAACAGTATCATATACCACACACAACAGTATCATATACCACACACAACAGTATCATATACCACACACAACAGTATCATATACCACACACAACAGTATCATATACCACACACAACAGTATCATACACCACACACAACAGTATCATATACCACAAACAACAGTATCATATACCACCCACAACAGTATCATATACCACCCACAACAGAATCATATACCACACACAACAGTATCATATACCACCCACAACAGCATCATATACCACACACAACAGTATCATATAACACACACAACAGTATCATATACCACACACAACAGTATCATATACAACACACAACAGTATCATATACCATCCACAACAGTATCATATACCACACAACAGTATCATATAAAACACAACAGTAACATACACCACACACAACAGTATCATATACCACACAACAGTAACATACAGCACACACAACAGTATCATATACCACACACAACAGTATCATATATCACACACAACAGTATCATATACCACACCACAACAGTATCATATACCACACACAACAGTATCATATACCACCCACAACAGAATCATATACCACACAACAGTATCATAGTATCATATACCACCCACAACAGTATCATATACCACCCACAACAGTATCATATACCACCCACAACAGTATCATATACCACACACAACAGTATCATATACCACACACAACAGTATCATACCACCACACACAACAGTATCATATACCACCCACAACAGTATCATATACCACACACAACAGTATCATATACCACACACAACAGTATCATATACCACACACAACAGTATCATATACCACACACAACAGTATCATATACAACACACAACAGTATCATATACCACCCACAACAATATCATATACCACCAACAACAGTATCATATACCACACACAACAGTATCATATACCACCCACAACAGTATCATATACCACACACAACAGTATCATATACCACCCACAACAGTATCATATACCACACACAACAGTATCATATACCACACACAACAGTATCATATACCACACACAACAGTATCATATACCACACACAACAGTATCATATACCACACACAACAGTATCATATACCACACACAACAGTATCATATACCACACACAACAGTATCATATACCACACACAACAGTATCATATACCACACACAACAGTATCATATACCACACACAACAGTATCATATACCACACACAACAGTATCATATACCACACACAACAGTATCATATACCACACAACAGTATCATATACCACACACAACAGTATCATATACCACACACAACAGTATCATATACCACACACAACAGTATCATATACCACACACAACAGTATCATATACCACACACAACAGTATCATATACCACACACAACAGTATCATATACCACACACAACAGTATCATATACCACACACAACAGTATCATATACCACACACAACAGTATCATATACCACACACAACAGTATCATATACCACACACAACAGTATCATATACCACACACAACAGGAACAACAGTATCATATACCACACACAACAGTATCATATACCACACACAACAGTATCATATACCACCCACAACAGTATCATATACCACACACAACAGTATCATATACCACCCACAACAGTATCATATACCACACACAACAGTATCATATACCACACACAACAGTATCATATACCACACACAACAGTATCATATACCACACACAACAGTATCATATACCACCCACAACAGTATCATATACCACACACAACAGTATCATATACCACACACAACAGTATCATATACCACCCACAACAGTATCATATACCACACACAACAGTATCATATACCACACACAACAGTGTCATATACCACACAACAGTATCAGATACCACACACAACAGTATCATATACCGCCCACAACAGTATCATATACCACACAACAGTATCATATACCACACAACAGTATCATATACCACGCACAACAGTATCATATACCACACACAACAGTATCATATACCACACACAACAGTATCATATACCACCCACAACAGTATCATATACCACACACAACAGTATCATATACCACCCACAACAGTATCATATACCACACACAACAGTATCATATACCACACACAACAGTATCATATACCACACACAACAGGAACAACAGTATCATATACCACACACAACAGGAACAACAGTATCATATACCACCCACAACAGTATCATATACCACACACAACAGTATCATATACCACACACAACAGTATCATATACCACACACAACAGTATCATAGTATCATATACCACACACAACAGTATCATATACCACACACAACAGTATCATATACCACACACAACAGTATCATATACCACACACAACAGTATCATATACCACACACAACAGTATCATATACACACACAACAGTATCATATACCACACACATATACCACACACAACAGTATCATATACCACACACAACAGTATCATATACCACACACAACAGTATCATATACCACACACAACAGGAACAACAGTATCATATACCACACACAACAGTATCATATACCACACACAACAGTATCATATACCACACACAACAGTATCATATACCACACACAACAGTATCATATACCACACACAACAGTATCATATACCACACACAACAGTATCATATACCACACACAACAGTATCATACACCACCCACAACAGTATCATATACCACACACAACAGTATCATATACCACACACAACAGTATCATATACCAAACACAACAGGAACAACAGTATATACTAAACAACAGTGTCATACCACACAACAGGAACAACAGCATTATATACCACACACAACAGGAACAACAGTATCATATACCATCCACAACACGAACAACAGTATCATGTACCACACACAACAGGAACAACAGTATCATATACCATCCACAACACGAACAGTATCATATACCACACACAACAGGAACAACAGTATCATGTACCACACACAACAGGAACAACAGTATTATATACCACACACAACAGGAACAACAGTATCATATACCACACACAACAGGAACAACAGTATCATATACCACACACAACAGGAACAACAGTATCATATACCACCCACAACAGTATCATATACCACCCACAACAGTATCATATACCACACACAACAGGAACAACAGTATCATATACCACACACAACAGTATCATATACCACACACAACAGTATCATATACCACACACAACAGTATCATATACAACACACAACAGTATCATATACCACACACAACAGTATCATATACCACACACAACAGTATCATATACCACACACAACAGTATTATATACCACACACAACAGTATCATATACCACACACAACAGTATCATATACCACACACAACAGTATCATATACCAAACACAACAGGAACAACAGTGTATACTAAACAACAGTGTCATACCACACAACAGGAACAACAGTATTATATACCACACACAACAGGAACAAGAGTATCATATACCACACACAACAGGAACAACAGTATCATATACCACACACAACAGGAACAACATTATATACCACACAGAACAGGAACAACAGTTATATACCACACGCAACAGCATCATATACCATCCACAACAGGAACAACAGTGTAATATACCACACACAACAGGAACAACAGTATCATATACCACACACAACAGGAACAACAGTATCATGTACCACACACAACAGGAACAACAGTATTATATACCACACACAACAGGAACAACAGTATCATATGCCATCCACAACAGGAACAACAGTATCATATACCACCCACAACAGTATCATACACCACCCACAACAGAATCATATACCACACACAACTGTATCATATACCACACACAACAGTATCGTATACCACACACAACAGTATCATATACCACCCACAACAGTATTATATACCACCAACAACAGGAACAAGAGCATTATATACCAAACACAACAGTATCATATACCACCCACAACAGGAACAAAAGTATCATGTACCACACACAACAGGAACAACAGTATCATATACCATCCACAACAGGAACAACAGTATCATATACCACCCACAACAGTATGATACACCACCCACAACAGTATCATATACCACACACAACAGTATCATATACCACACACAACAGTATCATATACCACCCACAACAGTATCATATACCACACACAACAGTATCATACACCACCCACAACAGTATCATATACCACCCACAACACTATCATACACCACACACAACAGTATCATACACCACCCACAACAGTATCATATACCACCCACAACAGTATCATATACCACACACAACAGTATCATACACCACACACAACAGTATCATATACCACACACAACAGTATCATATACCACACACAACAGTATCATATACCACACACAACAGTATCATATACCACACACAACAGTATCATATACAACACACAACAGTATCATATACCACACACAACAGTATCATATACCACACACAACAGTATCATATACCACACACAACAGTATCATATACCACAACAGTATCATATACCACACACAACAGTATCATATACCACACACAACAGTATTATATATCACACACAACAGTATCATATACCACACACAACAGTATCATATACCACACACAACAGTATCATATACCACACACAACAGGAACAACAGTATCATATACCACACACAACAGGAACAACAGTATCATATACCACACACAACAGGAACAACAGTATCATATACCACACACAACAGTATCATATACCACACACAACAGTATCATATACCACACACAACAGGAACAACAGTATCATATACCACACACAACAGTATCATATACCACACACAACAGTATCATATACCACACACAACAGTATCATATACCACCCACAACAGTATCATATACCACCCACAACAGTATCATATACCACACACAACAGTATCATATACCACACACAACAGTATCATATACCACACACAACAGTATCATATACCACACACAACAGTATCATATACCACACACAACAGTATCATATACCACACACAACAGTATCATATACCACACACAACAGTATCATATACCACACACAACAGTATCATATACCACACACAACAGTATCATATACCACACACAACAGTATCATATACCACACACAACAGTATCATATACCACCCACAACAGTATCATATACCACCCACAACAGTATCATATACCACACACAACATTATCATATACCACCCACAACAGTATCATATACCACCCACAACAGTATCATATACCACCCACAACAGGAACAACAGTATCATACACCACCGACAACAGTATCATATACCACACACAACAGGAACAACAGTATCATATACCACACACAACAGGAACAATAGTATCATATACCATCCACAACAGGAACAACAGTATCATACACCACCCACAAACGTATCATATACCACACACAACAGTATCATACACCACACACAACAGTATCATATACCACACACAACAGTATCGTATACCACACACAACAGTATCATATACCACCGACAACAGTATCATATACCACACACAACAGTATCATATACCACCCACAACAGTATCATATACCACACACAACAGTATCATATACCACACACAACAGTATCATATACCACCCACAACAGTATCATATACCACACACAACAGTATCATATACCACACACAACAGTATCATATACCACCGACAACAGTATTATATACAACCAACAACAGTATCATATACAGTATCATATACCACCCACAACAGAATCATATACCACACACAACAGTATCATATACAACACACAACAGTATCATATACCACCCACAACAGTATCATATACCACCCACAACAGTATCATATACCACACACAACAGAATCATATACCACACACAACAGTATCATATACAACACACAACAGTATCAGTATCATATACCACACACAACAGTATCATATACCACATATACCACACACACAACAGTATCATATACCACACACAACAGTATCAGTATCATATACCACACACAACAGTATCATATACCACACACAACAGTATCATATACCACACACACAACAGTATCATATACCACACACAACAGTATCATATCATATACAACACACAACAGTATCATATACCACCCACAACAGTATCATATACCACACACAACAGTATCATATACCACACACAACAGTATCATATACCACACACAACAGTATCATATACCACCCACAACAGTATCATATACCACACAACACGAACAACAGAAGCATATACCACACACAACAGTAACAACAGTATCATATACCAGTATCATATACCACCCACAACAGTATCATATACCACACACAACAGTATCATATACAGTATCATATACCACACCACAACAGTATCATATACCACACACAACAGTATCATATACCACAGTATCATATACCACACACACAACAGGAACAACAGTATCATATACCACCCACAAAAGTATCATATACCACCCACAACAGTATCATTTACCACACACAAAAGTATCATATACCACACACAACAGGAACAACAGTATCATATACCGCCCACAACAGTATCATATACCACCCACAACAGTATCATATATCACACACAACAGTATCATATACCACACACACAACAGGAACAACAGTATCATATACCACCCACAACAGTATCATATACCACCCACAACAGTATCATATACCACCCACAACAGTATCATATACCACACACAACAGTATCATATACCACACACAACAGTATCATATACCACACACACAACAGGAACAACAGTATCATATACCACCCACAACAGTATCATATACCACCCACAACAGTATCATATACCACCCACAACAGTATCATACACCACCCATAATAGTATCATATACCACCCACAACAGTATCATATAGCACCCACAACGGTATCATATACCACACACAACAGTATCATATATAAACCCACAACAGTATCATATACCACCCCCAACGGTATTATATACCACACACAACAGTATCATATACCACACACAACAGTATCATATACCACCCACAACAGTATCATATACCACCCACAACAGTATCATATACCACCCACAACGGTATCATATACCACACACAACAGTATCATATACCACACACAACAGTATCATACCACACACAACAGTATCATATACCACCCACAACAGTATCATATACCACCCACAACGGTATATACTACACACAACAGTATCATATACCACACACAACAGTATCATATACCACACACAACAGTATCATACCACACACAACAGTATCATATACCACCCACAACAGTATCATATACCACCCACAACGGTATTATATACCACACACAACAGTATCATATACCACCCACAACAGTATCATATACCACACACAACAGTATCATATACCACCCACAACAGTATCATATACCACCCACAACAGTATCATATACCACCCACAACAGTATCATATACCACTCACAACAGGAACAACAGCATTATATACCACACAGAACAGTATCATATACCACACACAACAGTATCATATACCACACACAACAGTATCATATACCACACACAACAGGAAAAACAGTATCATATACCACACACAACAGTATCATATACCACACACAACAGGAACAACAGTATTATATACCACACACAACAGGAACAACAGTATCATATACAACACACAACAGGAACAACAGTATCATATACCACACACAACAGTGTCATATACCACCCACAACAGGAACAACAGTATCATACCACCGACAACAGGAACAACAGTATCATATACTATCCACAACAGGAGCAACAGAATCATATACCACCCACAACAGTATCATATACCCCACACAACAGAAATCAACCATAACAACGAGCACCAACAGTAAAAACAGGACCCAACATTACCCACAATAGGCATCAACAGTATCCACAACACACACTAGCAGTTCCCACAACAAGCAAGAACTGTACCACCAATAGACACCAACAGTGTCACTGACCACCCACAACAGGCATTAACAGCATCATGAAGCACCCACAACAGTACCAAGACACAAACAGTATCTGCAACAGATATCATTCATGTCAAAAACACTAAGAGTACCTACAAGAGGTAACAACCATACCCACAATAGGTTACTGCATGTCAAGTGGACCAGAGCTGCCCTCCTCACCATGAAGTGGACCAGGACTGCCCTCCTCACCATCAAGTGGACCAGAGCTGCCCTCCTCACCATCAAGTGGACCAGGACTGCCCTCCTCACCATCAAGTGGACCAGGACTGCCCTCCTCACCATCAAGTGGACCAGAGCTGCCCTCCTCACCATCAAGTGGACCAGGGCTGCCCTCCTCACCATCAAGCGGACCAGGGCTGCCCTCCTCACCATCAAGTGGACCAGAGCTGCCCTCCTCACCATCAAGTGGACCAGGGTTGCTCTCCTCACCAAGTGGACCAGGGCTGCCCTCCTCACCATCAAGTGGACCAGGGCTGCCCTCCTCACCATCAAGTGGACCAGGGCTGCCCTCCTCACCATCACTGATTGTGATATAACTTGGTGTGCTGGGTCCATCATGTCCCAAACAAACTCTGGTCAAGTTTTAGATCCGTCAATAATATACGGCACTGTCCCACAACCGTCTACCGTAACTCTACAATATTTTGACAGTCTGAATCAAAATAATTTTTCGTTCTTTCTGCCAGAATGAAAATCTTCTGCCTTACACAACTTATGTTTAATGCTAAGGTACAATTGTGGATTTACATTTTTTGAAATTGACAAAGTTATTGAGCCTGAGAGAGCAGTTAAAATATTTCGTCAAAAAAATGTCAAAGTTTAGCCTTCACTGGCTCGTGTGATGATAAAAATATCCCGGCGAAATTTTGTCGACTATTTTCTGACAATCTTCTTTACAAATACAGTAGGGTCCCACTTATACAGTAGGGCCCCACTTATACAGTAGGGCCCCACTTATACAGTAGGGTCCCACTTATACAGTAGGGTTCCACTTATACAGTAGGGTCCCACTTATACAGTAGGGTCCCACTTATACAGTAGGGTCCCACTTATACAGTAGGGCCCCACTTATACAGTAGGGTCCCACTTATACAGTAGGGTCCCACTTATACAGTAGGGTCCCACTTATACAGTAGGGTCCCACTTATACACTAGGGCCCCACTTATACAGTAGGGCCCAACTTATACACTAGGGCCCACCTTATACACTAGGGCCCAACTTATACACTAGGGCCCAACTTATACACTAGGGCCCAACTTATACAGTAGGGCCCAACTTATACAGTAGGGCCCACCTTATACACTAGGGCCCAACTTATACACTAGGGCCCCACTTATACAGTAGGGCCCAACTTATACAGTAGGGCCCACCTTATACACTAGGGCCCAACTTATACAGTAGGGCCCAACTTATACAGTAGGGCCCACCTTATACACTAGGGCCCAACTTATACAGTAGGGTCCCACTTATACAGTAGGGTCCCACTTATACAGTAGGGTCCCACTTATACAGTAGGGTCCAACTTATACAGTAGGGTCCCACTTATACAGTAGGGTCCCACTTATACAGTAGGGTCCCACTGATACAGTAGGGTCCCACTTATACAGTAGGGTCCCACTTATACAGTAGGGTCCCACTTATACAGTAGGGTCCCACTTATACAGTAGGGTCCCACTTATACAGTAGGGTCCCACTTATACAGTAGGGCCCCACTTATACAGTAGGGTCCCACTTATACAGTAGGGTCCCACTTATACAGTAGGGTCCAACTTATACAGTAGGGTCCCACTTATACAGTAGGGTCCAACTTATACAGTAGGGTCCCACTTATACAGTAGGGTCCCACTTATACAGTAGGGTCCCACTTATACAGTAGGGTCCCACTTATACAGTAGGGTCCCACTTATACAGTAGGGCCCCACTTATACAGTAGGGTCCAACTTATACAGTAGGGTCCCACTTATACAGTAGGGTCCCACTTATACAGTAGGGCCCCACTTATACAGTAGGGCCCCACTTATACAGTAGGGCCCCACTTATACAGTAGGGTCCCACTTATACAGTAGGGCCCCACTTATACAGTAGGGACCCACTTATACAGTAGGGCCCCACTTATACAGTAGGGCCCCACTTATACAGTAGGGCCCCACTTATACAGTAGGGCCCAACTTATACAGTAGTGTCCCACTTATACAGTAGGGTCCCACTTATACAGTAGGGTCCCACTTATACAGTAGGGTCCCACTTATACAGTAGGGTCCCACTTATACAGTAGGGTCCCACTTATACAGTAGGGTCACACTTATACAGTAGGGTCCCACTTATACAGTAGGGCCCCACTTATACAGTAGGGCCCAACTTATACAGTAGGGCCCAACTTATACAGTAGGGCCCAACTTATACAGTAGGGCCCAACTTATACAGTAGGGCCCAACTTATACAGTAGGGTCCCACTTATACAGTAGGGCCCAACTTATACAGTAGGGCCCAACTTATACAGTAGGGCCCACCTTATACACTAGGGCCCAACTTATACACTAGGGCCCCACTTATACAGTAGGGCCCAACTTATACACTAGGGCCCACCTTATACACTAGGGCCCAACTTATACACTAGGGCCCCACTTATACAGTAGGGCCCAACTTATACAGTAGGGCCCAACTTATACAGTAGGGCCCACCTTATACACTAGGGCCCAACTTATACACTAGGGCCCCACTTATACAGTAGGGCCTAACTTATACAGTAGGGCCCACCTTATACACTAGGGCCCAACTTATACAGTAGGGCCCAACTTATACAATAGGGCCCACCTTATACACTAGGGCCCAACTTATACAGTAGGGTCCCACTTATACAGTAGGGTCCCACTTATACAGTAGGGTCCCACTTATACAGTAGGGTCCAACTTATACAGTAGGGTCCCACTTATACAGTAGGGTCCCACTTATACAGTAGGGTCCCACTTATACAGTAGGGTCCCACTGATACAGTAGGGTCCCACTTATACAGTAGGGTCCCACTTATACAGTAGGGTCCCACTTATACAGTAGGGTCCCACTTATACAGTAGGGTCCCACTTATACAGTAGGGTCCCACTTATACAGTAGGGTCCCACTTATACAGTAGGGCCCCACTTATACAGTAGGGTCCCACTTATACAGTAGGGTCCAACTTATACAGTAGGGTCCCACTTATACAGTAGGGTCCAACTTATACAGTAGGGTCCCACTTATACAGTAGGGTCCCACTTATACAGTAGGGTCCCACTTATACAGTAGGGTCCCACTTATACAGTAGGGTCCCACTTATACAGTAGGGCCCCACTTATACAGTAGGGTCCCACTTATACAGTAGGGTCCCACTTATACAGTAGGGTCCAACTTATACAGTAGGGTCCCACTTATACAGTAGGGTCCCACTTATACAGTAGGGTCCCACTTATACAGTAGGGTCCCACTTATACAGTAGGGTCCCATTTATACAGTAGGGTCCCACTTATACAGTAGGGTCCAACTTATACAGTAGGGTCCCACTTATACAGTAGGGTCCAACTTATACAGTAGGGTCCCACTTATACAGTAGGGTCCCACTTATACAGTAGGGTCCAACTTATACAGTAGGGTCCAACTTATACAGTAGGGTCCCACTTATACAGTAGGGTCCCACTTATACAGTAGGGTCCAACTTATACAGTAGGGTCCAACTTATACAGTAGGGTCCCACTTATACAGTAGGGTCCCACTTATACAGTAGGGTCCCACTTATACAGTAGGGTCCCACTTATACAGTAGGGTCCCACTTATACAGTAGGGTCCCACTTATACAGTAGGGTCCCACTTATACAGTAGGGTCCCACTTATACAGTAGGGTCCCACTTATACAGTAGGGTCCCACTTATACAGTAGGGTCCCACTTATACAGTAGGGCCCAACTTATACAGTAGG
Organism: Cherax quadricarinatus; assembly: GCF_038502225.1. Taxonomy (NCBI): domain Eukaryota; kingdom Metazoa; phylum Arthropoda; class Malacostraca; order Decapoda; family Parastacidae; genus Cherax; species Cherax quadricarinatus. The sequence continues at coordinate 55,518 of NW_027195670.1, read as the reverse complement.
GTCCCACTTATACAGTAGGGTCCCACTTATACAGTAGGTCAGGTTCCAGGCTACTGCTAGAAAGTAAACATTGCCAGAAAGCAGAACACCATTTTATCACTTATAAATGCATATGTCAGGTAAGTTTACACTAATATATAAATAACAACAGAACTAGACATTAAAAACAAAATGTAAAATACACACACAATACACTCTTTACACACCTTAAATTATTTGTGGTGTTAATGTAGGGTGAGAGGCGAGTTAATGAGATAAAATAAATAAACAAGAGAGAGAGAATGAGTAAATGAGAGAGGACAGAGACGCAGAGTGTGTAAACAAGCAGACGAACGTGTCTGTTTATGGCTGATACACGTTCATTTCCATGTTTGTGAAGCTTAAACCATAATACAAACACCTTACAGTGTGTACAGGTTGTCTCCACATTGGTACACCAGAATAAATGAAGAGCAACACTCCCATTCTCATGTAACACCATTATTAGAAGGAATGACACTCTGAGTGAAGACATACAAAAAGAATAATTTTCTGCAGTTACCCTCAGTAATGCTATTGTGTACACGTTTTCTTTGGTGTTGAACTATAGAAAACATTATTCTTTCTGACACTCCGACAAGACTGGAAAAACATCTAATATTTATGTTAATTTATTCTACTGTGGGGTGTATTTATCAAGTTTATATGTTATGTAGAGTGTTTATTATATAATTTTGAAAAATATCATAGATGGATTAATGAAAATTTCTACACAGCTTCTCCTCACTTACCGACATACTTGTTTATTTGACAACTCAGAGTTATGATAGGCTCTCTGACGAGTCAGTATAGTATGCCATATGAGAGCTTGGGTCACGGAAACGGGCAGCACAGTGTCTTAGCATCAGGCATCTCAATATCCTTCTTACAGCCACTCAGTACACCAGCTTTAAAAGTCTCCAAACTACATATTTGTACAAATTTGTACTTGATTGTGCACCGTATAGTACAAGACAGAAGTGCAACAGCACTTGGAAGAGGAAAAACAAGTGGATAATGGAAGAAGTACAAAAGTTCACAGTAAAGGGGTTAGCTGGTATGTTCGTCTGTATTTACATTCTCAATCTCTCGTGGAAGCTTAATTAAGAAATGATTAAACTCAGTGAACAAGATATGTTGATGGTGATGATAATAATAATGATAATCATAATAATAATATAATTAATCACTCTGGGGCGATTTAAATGTCATACGTATTTCGTTATAGGTTTGGCAGCACTCCAGAGCAATTGTTATTATTACAAGAAATAAGTCTTTATCTTTATTAATTACAGTGGACCCCCGGTTTACGATATTATTTCATTCCAGAAGTATGTTCAGGTGCCAGTACTGACCGAATTTGTTCCCATAAGGAATATTGTGAAGTAGATTAGTCCATTTCAGACCCCCAAACATACACCTACAAATGCACCTACATAAATACACTTACATAATTGGTCGCATTGGGAGGTGATCGTAAACCGGGGGTCCACTGTACAGTGGACCCCCGCATAGCGACCTTAATCCGTGCAAGAGGGCTGGTTGTTATGCGAAATGTTCGGTATGCGAATGAATTTTCCCCATAAGAAATAATGGAAATCAAATTAATCCGTGCAAGACACCCAAAAGTATGAAAAAAAAAAATTTTTACCACATGAAATGTTAATTTTAATACACACAAACTGAAAAAGGCATGCACACTTACATGACACTTACTTTTATTGAAGATCTGGTGATGATTGATGGGATGGGAGGAGGGGAGAGAGAGTGTTAGTGTTTAGAAGGGGAATCCCCTTCCATTAAGACTTGAGGTGTCGAGTCCTTTTCTGGGGTTACTTCCCTTCTTCTTTTAATGCCACTAGGACCAGCTTCAGTCACTGGACTTCTTTCGCACAACATATCTGTCCATAGTGGCCTGTACCTCTCGTTCCTTTATGACTTCCCTAAAGTGTTTCACAACATTGTCAGTGTACAGGTTGCCAACACGGCTTGCAATAGCTGTGTGAGGGTGATTTTCATCCATGAAGGTTTGCACTTCAAGCCACTTTGCACAGATTTCCTTAATCTTTGTAGTAGGCAACTTCTTCAATTTCTCTCTCCCCTCCTCTGAACCAGTTTCCTCAGGTCTGGCCTCTTGCTGTTGAAGTTGATCTATCAGCTCATCAGTGGTTAGTTCTTCATTGTCCTCCTCCACCAACTCTTCCACATCCTCCCCACTAACCTCCAACCCTAAGGACTTTCCCAATGCCACAATGGATTCCTCAACTGGCATAATCCTCTCAGGGTTAGCCTCAAACCCTTCAAAATCCCTTTTGTCTACACATTCTGGCCACAGTTTCTTCCAAGCAGAGTTCAAGGTCTTCTTAGTCACTCCCTCCCAAGCCTTACCTATAAGGTTTACACAATTGAGGATATTAACCCTTTGAGGGTCGACAGGCCCTCTCCGAAACTCGTTCTCAGGGTCAGCCAAATTTAAAAAAAAAAATAAATTATTTTCTCTTATGAAAAGATAGAGAATCTTTTCCCGATCATAAAGACACCAAAAGTTTGAAATTTGATAGAAAACTTACGGAATTATGCTCTCGCAAAGTTAGCGGTCTCGGCGATGTTTACGCATCGGCGATTTGCCCACTTTGAGCCCCATTTTCGGCCAATTTCGCTGTACTAGTCGACAAAAAACATGAATATTTCGCTAGAACTCCATTTTTTCTATCGAATGGGTGCAAGAAACCACCCATTTATGAAATTCAACTATCCAGTACAGTGGTCAGAATTTAGCAATTTTGCCAATTTCACACAAATTTCAAAAGATGCCAATTTCCGAATAGGGTCCAGAATAAACAAGAAAGACATTCCTGGCACTAAAATGACATTTCCTCTAGTCATTAGTCACGTCTCAAGGCCCCTCTTATATTCTTTTGCTTTCCACTTTGAATTTTTATTTTCACAAAAAATATAAGATTTACTGTTATGCAGACTACTGCATTAGTGTAAAAAATGGTATAAATATTATTGGTGCACTTGTGAAAGAATAGTAGACTCACCAGTTGACGTGTATTGCACGCTTGGCACGATTTGTTTACTTTTGAAGTTTGGTAAAAATCGAACATTTCTGCTACTTTGAGCTCAATTTCAAGGCACCTTTCTTTGTAAAACCAGTCAAAATCATCTCAATTTCTATAATACGTCTTCCATTCTATAAAATGAGACCAAGAAAACTAGAATACAACAATAAATACCATACGAAAATACACTGCAAAGTCGCTGATTTATTCCAAAAAAATGGTCAAAGTTTTTTTTTCTCATTATGCACTGTGTGCTGCAGGATTTTTTTTATACTGTGCACACTGACCACATAGACCCATTCTTTCATATGAAGGCCTACCAGCTTTCTCCCACTAGATTTGAGGCCGCTAGAATTTATGCGTACTAGTACGTCAAAAACCCCTACGCGTAAGACGTACTAGTATGACGAAAACCCTCAAAGGGTTAAAGTGATCTCTCCAAAACTCTCTTAGAGTCAGTTGAGTTTCTGAGGTCACTACAAAGCACCTTTCAAACAGAGCTTTTGTGTACAGTTTTTTGAAGTTTGCAATAACCTGCTGGTCCATGGGCTGCAGGAGAGGAGTGGTATTAGGAGGCAAAAACTTCACCTTAATGAATTTCATGTCCCCATAAAGTCGCTCTGCCACGTCTGTAGGATGACCAGGGGCATTGTCTAACACCAGGAGGCACTTAAGTTCTAATTTCTTTTCAGTTAGGTAATCTTTCACATTGGGGGCAAATGCATGGTGTAACCAGTCATAGAAAAAGTCCCTAGTGACCCATGCCTTACTGTTTGCCCTCCACAGCACACACAAATTCTCCTTGAAGACATTCTTTTGCCTGAACGGTCTGGGAGTTTCAGAGTGATACACTAATAAAGGCTTCACTTTGCAATCACCAGTAGCATTGGAACACATCAACAAAGTAAGCCTGTCTTTCATAGGCTTATGTCCTGGGAGTGCCTTTTCCTCCTGAGTAATGTAGGTCCTGCTTGGCATTTTCTTCCAAAACAGGCCTGTTTCATCACAATTAAACACTTGTTCAGGTTTCAGTCCTTCACTTTCTATGTACTCCTTGAATTCCTGCACATATTTTTCAGCTGCTTTGTGGTCCGAACTGGCAGCCTCACCATGCCTTATCACACTATGGATGCCACTACGCTTCTTAAATCTCTCAAACCAACCTTTGCTGGCCTTAAATTCACTCACATCATCACTAGTTGCAGGCATTTTTTTAATTAAATCCTCATGCAACTTCCTAGCCTTTTCGCTTATGATCGCTTGAGAGACGCTATCTCCTGCTAGCTGTTTTTCATTTATCCACACCAATAAGAGTCTCTCAACATCTTCCATCACTTGCGATCTCTGTTTCGAAAACACAGTTAAACCTTTGGCAAGAACAGCTTCCTTGATTGCCTTTCTGTTGCCCACAATAGTAGAGATGGTTGATTTGGGTTTCTTGTACAACCTGACCAGGTCGGCGACACGCACTCCACTTTCATACTTATCAATGATCTCTTTCTTCATCTCTATTGGAATTCTCACCCTTATTGCTGTAGGGTTGGAACTAGAAGCTTTCTTGGGGCCCATGGTCACTTATTTTCCAGATAAAGCACCGAAAACACTGTAATAATATGAAATATTCCGATTGTATGCTTGGATGTTACCGCGGAGGCTGGCTGGTAAACAATGCCACCGGCGGAACATATGAGGCTGGCTCAGGCCGCACATTGGACGCGTCTCGGACGAAGGGCGGTGAGCGGGTTTTTGGGCGGTATGCGAGGCAAAATATTTGCGATCAAAGCGACTGGTATGTGGATTGTACGGTATGCGATGCGTACGGTATGCGGGGGTCCACTGTATTATTATTATTATCACTATCGATATACCTTGTTCACTCAGTTTAATCATTTCTTAATTAATAAGCTGCCGCAAGAGAGACAGAATGTAAATACACAGACGAACACACCAGCTAACCCCTTTACTGTGAGCTTCTGTATTTCTTTCATTTTCCTTTTGTTTTTTCGTCTTCCAAGTACAGTGGACCCCCGGTTTTCGATCACCTCCCAATGCGACCAATTATGTAAGTGTATTTATGTAAGTGCGTTTGTACGTGTATGTTTGGGGGTCTGAAATGGACTAATCTACTTCACAATATTCCTTATGGGAACAAATTCGGTCAGTACTGGCACCTGAACATACTTCTGGAATTAAATAATATCGTAAACCAGGAGTCCACTGTACTGCTGCACTGCTAACTCAACCTTGTACTATGGGATGCACAATAAATGTGCAGCAGCACTTGGAAGAGGAAAAACAAGAAGAAAATGGAAGAAGTACAAAGAAGTACACAGTAAAGGGGTTAGCTGGTGTGTTCGTCTGTGTGCTGACATTTTGTCTCTCGTGATAGCTTAAGAAATTATTAAACTCAGTGAACAAGGTATGTCGATGGCAATAATAATAATTAATAAAAATAACAATAATAATCACTCTGGGGCACTTTAAATGTCATAATTATTTTGTATAGGTTTGGTAGCTGACATTTAAAGCACTCCAGAGTGATTATTATTATTATTATTATTATTACATTCTGTGTGTCTTGTGGCAGCTTAATAAAAGATTAAACTCAGAGAACAAGGTATGTGGATGATAACAATAATAATAATAATACAGTGGACTCTCCCTTTTCATTGGGCTCTGTTTTCATGAATTTCAGTTATCGCCAACTTTTTTTGTAAAAACTATTGGCTCAATTTTCGTTACTTTCCTCCGTTCTCATCAGTGGTACAGTACAGGTCCTCCATCACAAATCCGGCATCATTGCGACCTGTAGTGTTCTGGATTACTGAGTTTGCCAGATTACAGAGTGGTTAGGTTAGAATACACTTAATAAAAATAACCAACTTGACTTACACAAAGTTCATTGAACATCAGCAAAAATCGAACATTTCCGCTACTTTGAGCACAATTTCAAGGTACTTTTCATCATGAAAGCAATCAAAATCATCTCTATTTCTGTAATATATCTTCCATTCTATCAAATGAGACCAAAAAAACAAGAATACAGCCATAAAAACCATACGAAAATATACTCCAAAGAGGCGGCTAATGGCTGAGAAGTGAACTCCGCTATTTATGGTCTGATTTCTTTCATTTATGGTGTACATGAAGAAGTATCTTTCCATCATACATTGCCCAAGTTTGAATAAGATAACCCAACAAACAACTGAGAAAATAATATAATAATAATAATAATAATAATAATATCTTTATTTACTACATGCACATGTACAAGGTATACAGGCCTAGCTGACATCAGTGATATACTACTGTATAGAAAGCCGCTTGTTATGCATAGTATTTCAAGAAAATTAGGTCAGTGTCCCAGGATAACACCCACACTAGTCGACTAACACCCAGGTACCCATTTACTGATGGGTAAACATAGACAACAGGTGTAAAGAAACACACCTAATGTTTCTACCCTGGCTGGGAATCGAATATTTACCAAAAATCATATATGGCTAACCCAAGTCAGGTACTAAAAATAAGCCACGTTGACTTTTTTGGGTTATCCTAGGTTCTCTACACATATGCTGCTATGTGTGATAATCTATATAGAGAAAATAACTTTTTTGTTTCAGGTTTATGGTGCAGTACGAGTGTATATCACAGTTAGCCCTGTGCTATACTCCGTTTTTTCTAATATAAGCCACCAAGACAGGGATAGGAGAATGGTATCTGTATACCGTATCCTCTTCATACCTCCGTCAAACTGCTCAGTATTATGCCAAATGTTATTTATTCTGGAGTATTTAACATGTTTTATGTTATTTATATTGTTTATTATGTCATATTAGATCAATTGTGATAGACAAATAAGCTGTAGTGTTGATATTAGCATAATAATAAAGCATATTCTCCTGCTTCATGAGACTGAGCTCATGACAACCAACAGTGGCTTCAAAGTCACCTTATCTTTAATGGATAATGTACTGTGTCGGTGCTTTACATAATGAGAAGCATTTCTTTTATTCATTGGAACCATGGCTAGGGCTAAAAGTAAGCAGGTTAAAACAATAAATGGAGAAAAAGAAATTGGAATGACTTATGCAGCAAGTAGCACCACCAAACAGTACCAGCAGGTTGGTGTGGCGACCCTGGAAATTTGAAATTATGCTAGCCAAAATTAGTGCCGAATAACTGAAGGAACCGAATAACTGATTGCCGGATTTGTGATGGAGGACCTGTACCTGTCTGAGTACCATGCACACACAAAGCCTCCCACATACACATTCTGAGGCAGTGTCGCTTTGTTTCTCAGTGAGTGAACATTATCCTACTAGACCATAGGAAACATTTCATAATAATTCATTGTTCTGTGCACTTGTTTATTCTGTGTGACTGCTAAATAAGCCACCAAGGGCCCAAAGAAAGCTGCTAGTGTCAGCCCGTTGATAAAGGAGGTGAGAAATACGATAGAATTCAAGAAAAAACTCGCAGCAAAGTACCAAAGTGGAGGAGGAAGAGAGAGGGGATAATGTGCCTTCTTCAGTGATTCCACGATATTTACAATACTACAGCAGCAGGAGTCAATCAAGGCTATAGTGCCAGCCAGCGATAAAGTGTAGCATCAACAGTGTAGCAAGTAAATTAAGCGATAGAAAAAGGACGACACAAACCTGACTCCTCCAATGTTATTGGAGGTATATCGGGCCACTGATAAACATACACTGCCCTGCCTATCTTCCACCACCCTAAACCAATGCCAGAATCTCCAAAGTGCACTCAGTGTAAATATTTCTTATTTATAAAGGGTAAATATTTCTTATTTATAAAGTGCAAATATTCCTTATTGATAAATTAAAGGGTAGGGTACATAAATGCTAAAGGAGAAACATTTAGAGAGGGTGTGGTAGGCAAGTTTGGGGTGCCAGGTGTAAATGATAATGGGAGCCCTTTGACTGAACTTTGTATAGAAAGGGGTTTAGTTATAGGTAATACATATTTTAAGAAAAAGAGAATAAATAAGTATACAATATATGATGTAGGACATAATGACAGTAGTTTGTTGGATTATGTATTGGTAGATAAAAGACTGTTGACTAGACTTCAGGATGTACATGTTTATAGAGGGGCCACAGATATATCAGATCACTTTCTAGTTGTAGCTACACTGAGAGTAAAAGGTAGATGGGATACAAGGAGAATAGAAGCATCAGGGAAGAGAGAGGTGAAGGTTTATAAACTAAAAGAGGAGGCAGTTAGGGTAAGATATAAACAGCTATTGGAGGATAGATAGGCTAAAGAGAGCATAGGCAATGGGGTCGAAGAGGTATGGGGTAGGTTTAAAAATGTAGTGTTAGAGTGTTCAGCAGAAGTTTGTGGTTACAGGAAAGTGGGTGCGGGAGGGAAGAGGAGCGATTGGTGGAATGATGATGATGTAAAGAGAGTAGTAAGGGAGAAAAAGTTAGCATATGAGAGGTTTTTACAAAGTAGAAGTGATACAAGGAGGGAAGAGTATATGGAGAAAAAGAGAGAGGTTAAGAGAGTGGTGAAGCAATGTAAAAAGAGAGCAAATGAGAAAGTGGATGAGATGTTATCAACAAATTTTGTTGAAAATAAGAAAAAGTTTTGGAGTGAGATTAATAAGTTGAGGAAGCCTAGGGAACAAATGGATTTGATAGTTATAAACAGGAGATGAGAATTATTAAATGGAGAGTTAGAGGTATTGGGAAGATGGAGGGAATATTTTGAGGAATTGTTAAATATTGTTGAAGATAGGAAAGCTGTGATTTCGTGTATAGGGCAAGGAGGAATAACATCTTGTAGGAGTGAGGAAGAGCCAGTTGTGAGTGTGGGGGAAGTTCATGAGGCTGTGGGTTGAATGTAAGGGGGTAAGGCAGCTGGGATTGATGGGATAAAGATAGAAATGTTAAAAGCAGGTGGGGATATAGTTTTAAGAACATAAGAATGTAGGAACACTGCAGAAGGCCTACTGGCCCATACGAGGCAGGTCCTTATCAAAACGATCTCTACCTAAAGCTACTCAAGAAACAACTCCCGCACCCCCCAACACCAATCAAACCCAGCCCCTCCCACTCATATATTTGTCCAGTCTCTTCTTAAAGCTACCCAAGGTCCTAGCCTCTATCACCCCACTGGGAAGACTGTTCCACGCATCTACAACTCTGTTAGAAAACCAGTACTTACCTATGTCCTTTCTAAATCTAAATTTATCCAACTTAAATCCATTATTCCTGGTTCTTACCTGGTTCGACACCCTCAGTACTTTATTAATGTCTCCCTTGTTTATGCCCGTCATCCACTTATACACTTCAATGATATCTCCCCTCATTCTACGCCTCTCCAGAGAGTGGAGATTTAAGGCTTTAAGTCTATCTTCATACGGGAGGTTCCTTACACAGTAAATCATTTTAGTCATTCTTCTCTGTATGTTCTCTAATGAGTCTATGTCCATCCTGTAGTAAGGGGACCAAAACTGAGCAGCATAATCTAAATGAGGCCTCACTAGTGATGTATAGAGTTGTAAAATAACTTTTGGACTTCTGTTACTTATACTTCTTGAGATAAATCCAAGTAATCTGTTGGCCTTGTTGTGCACACTGAGGCACTGCTGTCTTGGCTTTAGATTTCTGCTTACCATGACTCCCAAGTCTTTTTCACATTCTGTATGACCAAGCTCTACTTCACCTAGATTATAGCTTCGAGGGTTATTTTCATTACCAAGGGCAAGTACCTTACACTTATCCACATTAAACTTCATCTGCCATTTCTCAGACCAAGACATTAATTTGTTCAAATCGTCCTGGAGTTCATTGATATCCTCCTCAGAGTGAATTATACGGCCTATCTTTGTATCATCAGCAAACTTACTCATGTCACTAGTAATCCCTTCATCAAGGTCATTAATGTAAATTATGAACAAGAGAGGGCCTAAAACTGATCCTTGTGGAATGCCACTAGTGACTAATCCCCATTCAGATTTCACTCCATTAATGGTAACTCTCTGCTTTCTATTGGTAAGCCATGCCTCAATCCATGCTAGAACTTTACCTCCTATACCATGAGCTGCCACTTTTCTTAAGAGTCTCTTGTGAGGTACTCTGTCGAAGGCTTTACTAAAATCCAAATAAACAATATCATATTCCTTATCACTGTCAACTGCCTCAAATGTTCTATTGAAGAACGTCAGTAAGTTTGTCAGGCAGGAACGACCTCTCGTGAATCCATGCTGAGATTCATTTATCAAGTTATGCTCTTCAAGGTGACTTCTGATAATGTCAGCTATAATTGATTCTAATAACTTGCCCACTATAGATGTCAGGCTTATTGGACGGTAATTTGAAGGAGTGGACTTATCCCCTGATTTGAATATAGGAACCACATTAGCCATCTTCCACATCTCTGGCACAACACTGGTAAGGATGGACGCATTGAATACACTCGTTAATGGCTGACTAAGCTCCATCTTGCATTCCTTAAGTACCCTTGAAAACAACTCATCGGGTCCCGGGGACTTATTTTGTTTCAGTTTGTCTATCTGTTTAATAACCATGTCCCTCGTGACAGTAATATTAGTTAACTTAAATTCATCAGGAACTAAATAATTGTTAATTACTGGAATCTCATTTACATCTTCCTGTGTAAAAACTGACAAAAAATAGTCATTAAATAAGGAACACATTTCCAGTTCATTATCCGTCAGCTGTCCATTCCCAGATTTCAGAGGTCCTACTTTTTCCTTCACCTTCGTCCTATACACTTGAAAGAACCCCTTTGGATTAGTCTTTGATTCATTAGCGACTCTAATTTCATAGTCACGTTTAGCCTTTCTAATCGCCTTTTTTACTTCTCTTTTAAGCTGAACATATTGGTCAGTAAGGTTAACCTCTCCTCTTCTGATGCGCCTATAAATTCCCCTTTTCTCCCCTAATAGATGCTTTAACCTCCTGTTAACCCATTTGGGATCGTTATTATTAGACCTAATTTCTCTCTGGGGAATGTATATACTCTGGGCACTGTGTACATTATTAAGAAAACAATCATAAAAGCAGATCCCTTCATATTCATAAGTATGATTATCGTCAATAAAATCATTAGCTAGATAACCCCAATCAAGATTAGACAGATGTTCCCTAAGTCCATTATAATCGGCAGAACGAAAATCGGGGATTTTTACTGTATTATCATTATTCTTGCATTCCCAATTAATGCTAAAGGTGATGGATTTGTGATCACTTGCGCCAAGCTCTTCAGTGATCTCCAGATTATTCACTAGTGTTTCCTTATTTGACAAGACTAGGTCTAGCAAATTATTACCCCTGGTAGGTTCAGTTACACTCTGTTTCAGAAAACAGTCCTGAACTGTTTCCATGAAGTCACTGGACTCTAGATTACCTGTCAAAGAATTCCAGTCAATTTGGCTAAAGTTAAAGTCCCCTACTATGACTACGTTACTGTGTCCAGAAGCCCTAACAATTTCGTCCCAAAGAAGTCTCCCTCTATCGTGATCCAAGCCTGGAGGTCGATATATTACACCTAGAATTAGTTTTTCTTGACCCTCCACGAACTCTACCCAAACAGACTCTGTTACTGCTCCATCTATTTTTATACCTTTTTTTATGCAACAATTAATATTTTCTCGAACATACAATGCAACTCCTCCCCCCTTCCCATTACATCTATCCACATTGAATAACTTAAATCCCTGAATATTACACTCAGCAGTCATATCCCGACTCTTTAAATCATACCACGTTTCAGTTAATGCAATGATATCAAAGTTCCCAGCACATGCTACCAAACGTAGTTCATTAATTTTATTTCTTGCACTTCTACTGTTAGCATAAAATACCATCATATGTTTTTTCTTCTGCACATTTTTCCTATTCATCTTTGTTTTTACACAATTTCTGAAATTATCATTACCCAGAGTTACTCCATGACAGTTACTATTAAGATTCTTAATATCAGAGCATAAGTCAATATATCCATACTCATTATTAATCATTTCTAAACCCATACCTCTAACTAATCCTAGTTTAAAGTCCTAACAACCCCCTCAACTGAGTTAGCAAGAAAACCCACACCTGCCCTGGATAAGTGAACCCCATCCCTGGCATACATGTCATTTCGGCCATAGAAGTTGTCCCAGTTGTCAATGAATGGTACTGCATTATCCTTACAGTGTTTATCCAGCCAACAATTAATACCAATTGCTCTGGACAACCATTCATTACCAACACCTCTTCTTGGCAAAATGCCACATATAACAGGGCGCCCCCCCTTCTTCCTAATCATGTCTATAGCTGTCCTGAACTTTCTACCTAAATACTCACTTCTACGCTTGCCTACATCATTGCCTCCAGCACTGAGGTAAATAATAGGATTGATCCCATTACCGTTCATGATGTTGTCAAGCCGGCTAACAATGTCCTCCATCCCAGCCCCAGGAAAGCATACCCTTTGTCTCCTACTCCTGTCCTTCAAGCAGAATGCCCTATCCATGTATCTAACCTGGCTATCCCCAACAACAACAATATTCTTACCTTCCTTGTCGTTCGTCGTGACGATCCCAGTAGTAGGCTCACATTCGTCGGGTAGCACCGAGAATGCGTTGGAGGTTTCCACGGGAGTTTCCACAGCAGTCTCTTTCTTCTTCATCGTTTCTGCCTTTCCATTCGTCTTCTTGATCGTCAACTTCGTCGTCCCCTGCTGTCCAGCCACTGACCACGATCCCTTCTTGACCTGAGGACTCGAAACAGGAGGACTACTACGAATCCTCTTGTTTTCCTCGGTCAATCGCCGTATCTCCATCTTCGCTGCCTTCAATTCTTCCTTAAGTTGCTGGTAAAGTTGCTCGATGGAGAGCATCTTGGTTCAGTCCACGGGAGCAAACAAGACACTTCTTCACAGAGTTAAGTACAGGTCAGCACTCAAAGTACAGGTCACCACTCAAGAGCACACGAACAGGTCTTCACAGAGCTAAGTACACGTCACCACTGAGCTAAGTACATGTCACCACTGGAGTGGTTGGTGCTATTATTTAACCCTTTCAGGGTTGGTGCCGTACTAGTACGCGTAAATTCTAGCGGCTTCAAATTAAGCAGGAAAAGGCTGGTAGGCCTAGATGTGAGAGAATGGGTCTGCGTGGTCAGTGTGCACGGTAGAAAAAATTCGAGGACCCAGTGGTGCATTGTGGGAACGCCATTTTAGTACACCTTGCTCACCATGCCTCGCGGTAAGGAACTCCTCACTCTCGGTGAATTGGAACACTTTTGTTCCCCAGTGACAGTTTTAATACAGATGGAAGTGTCAGTGAAGATGAGTTTCAAGGTTCTGATGAGGTTGTGACCAAAACTAATGACCATAATACTGATAATAGTGAGGAAAACCCAGACGACCCTCAACTTTCCACCTCTGGTGCTGGGTCGTCTTGTTCACGTTCAGTTGTACCAGAATGAAAGAGGAAACTCTTATTTTCCCATATCCAGGACTCAGATGTGAGCATTGGTGATGATAGTGATAGTGAATATGAACTCCAAGCTCTTGAAAACAGTTCCAGTAGCGAGAGTGAATTAGAATAATCTCCAGTAAAGCATCAGTATATACGACAGCATATGTGATCTGGTAGTGTGCCATATGCTATTCCAAGGGGAAGGAGTATATCTCGGCATACATCCCATGGCTGTACAACAGGAACAAATAGTGAAAATGAAGATGATAGTGTTGCAATTGGGATGGAAAATGTGCATGGTGGTGGTAGTGGTGGTGCCAGCCGTGAGGCACCAGCAGTGGGCCATGCTGCCACCCATGCTGCTGACTCAGCAGAACTACAACAAAGGCCACCATCCCCCACCCACCCACCACACCAACCTCCGCAACCACAACCTCCACAACCACAACCTCCACAACCACAGCCTCCACAACCACAACCTCCACAATCACAACCTCCACAACCACAACCTCCACAACCGCAACCTCCATGACCACAACCACCTGTCAGTATCCAGTACCCACCAGCAGAACGCACCTGGCATTGGCAGGAAGCTGCCAATTTTGTTCCCAATCCTCATCACTTTGATGAAAGTCAAAGTGGAATACGGCCATCTTGTACACTGGGGAACAATGCCACTGAACTGGAATGTTTCGAGTTATTCTTTGACGAACCTCTGATGGAAATTATTGTCGGGGAAAGCAACAGATACTACGAGTACACCATGGCAAACACAACACTTTCACCAAAATCACACCTACACCAGTGGAAGGAGACAACTGTGGCCGAGATGTATCTTTTGTTTGCCACAATAATGCTTATGCCACATGCGTATAAGCACAGTGTCAAATCATACTGGTCGACAGACTGCCTGATTGCAACCCCAGGTTTCAGTGATATAATGCCAGTGAATCGATTTGTGCTGCTGTTACGTATGCTTCACTTCTCAAGGCAAAACCAGGCCTGACAGAAACGACAGGTTATATAAGATTAGGAATGTGTTTGTGTATCTGAAACTGAAATTCAATATGTATTTTTATCCCTTCAGGAAGCTTGTTATTGATGAGTCTTTGATTCTGTTCAAAGGAAGACTCTCTTTCAAGCAGTACATACCAAGCAAGAGGAAACACTTTGGTATAAAGTTGTTTGTGCTTTGTGATTGTTACAGTGGTCTGGTATTTGATATTACTATGTACACTGGAAGTTATACATTGCAAAATACCAGGAAGTTATTGGGCATCCCTGGTGATGTGGTTAGAACAATGGTAGAACCATATCTTGGTAAGGGGCATATATTATATACTGATAACTGGTACACAAGCCCCTCACTCAGTGATTTTTTTTGCAAGTGAACATGACAGATGTGTGTGACACAGTGTGTGGAAATCGTAAACATATGCCCAGGTTCGACACTGGCACTCGTAGAGGTGAGGTGCAGATGTTTGCTGCCAATGACATCATGGCATTTCGGTGGCATGACAAACGAGATGTCACACTCTTGTCATCAGTTCACCCTAACGAAATGGCAGACACTGGCAGGCAGCATAGGGAGAGCAATGAACCCATTCTAAAACCTGCAGCTGTGATTGACTATACCCTCAATATGTGCTCAGTGGACAAATGTGAAATGCAGATTGGGTTTGCTGATTGTGTTCGCAAGAGTTGTAAGTGGTACATAAAACTGTTTTCCCATCTTCTGGACATTTCCATGCTCAATGCTTATAATATGTATAAGATGAGAACCAGAAACAAACCACCATATGGGGAATTTTGTTTGTCTGTCATCAGACAAATAATAGTCAAGTACCAAGGAACAGCACCTGCAATAGACCGCCAACCAAATTATCAACAACTACCTGGTCGTCTGAAGCATGGTGATCACTTCCTGGTAAAACTGCCTGCTACTGCTTTCAAGAAAAAGGCTCAGAAGAGGTGTTATGTCTGTGCACATACAAAAAAACACCCACAACAACGCAGAGAGACTCGTTTTATGTGTGAGGAGTGTTAAACACCACTGTGCATGACACCATGTTTCAAAAAGTTCCACAGGCTGCAGAACCTCTAGAAACATTCCCTGTGACTGTATATATGTATATATAATACAGAAAAATTGTAATAAGCAACATTTTATTTGTTCGTTTGTATAAACATATTTTGTAAACAATATAAGAACAGTGTTTGTGCAGTGATTGTGTAGTACAGAAAGAGTGAATATTTACAAAATAGTCGTCATGTTGGTCTCACCGGCCATAAAACTACTTGAAAAAGAAAAAAAAATTTTAAAAATAGAAAAAGGTAGAAAAAACAAAATAAATGATTATCGGGTGATCGGCAATCGGCGATCTTGCCGTACATGGGTGAATTTCTGTCAAATTCACGCCTCCATATCTCGGTAAGTATTAATGGCAAAATTTTCTTTTTACCCTATAAAATTTAGAAAAAAAAAAACTATCTTTTCATAAGAATAAATAACAAAAAGGCACAATACCGTGACTGGAACAATACACAAATAACCCGCACATAAAAGAGAGAAGCTTACGACGACGTTTCGGTCCGACATTGACTTTGTCAATGGTCCAAGTCGGACCGAAACGTCGTCGTAAGCTTCTCTCTTTTATGTGCGGGTTATTTGTGTATTTTCATAAGAATTTTTTTTTTTCGAATGTTTTCCAACCCTGAGAACAAGTTTGGGGAGGGCCTGCCAACCCTGAAAAGGTTAACCCCTTCAGGGTCCAAGGCCAAAATCTGAAGTGGTGCTCCAGTGTCCAAGAAATTAAAAAAAAAAAAAAAATTTCTTACAGAATTAAAGAGCATATTTTTGTGAAGGTAATAAGACAAAAACAAAAAAATTTCTGATCAGTACTTACCGAGATACAGTGCCAAGAAGTTGACCCAAAATGACCGGGTGGCGGCAACATCGACGATTTCCACATACGCGCATTACTTTAACGTTTTTTGTTGTTTTTTTTTCTTTTCTAATTTTTTTCTTTTCCTACTAACATTTGGGGCCTGAGAGACCAATACTGTATATAACGTATATACAGTGGACCCCCGCATACCATTGGCATCACATAACGTTAAATCCGCATACCAATACATTTTATCGCTAAGATTTTGCCTCGCATACCGCTAAAAAACCCGCTCAACACTATTCGTCCGAGACGCGTCCAATGTGCGCCCTTAGCCAGCCTCACATGTTCCGACGGTGGCATTGTTTACCAGCCAGCCTCCGCGGTAACATCCAAGCATACAATCGTAACATTTCGTATTATTACAGTGTTTTTGGTGATTTTATCTGCAAAATAAGTGACCATGGGCCCCAAGAAAGCTTCTAGTGCCAACGCTATGGTAAAAAGGGTGAGAAATATTATCGAAATACTGTGGTACCATGGTCAACTGCTGATGCTGCTGCTGCTATAGCACTGTCAGCTGCTGCTGCTGTAGCACCATCAGCTGCTGCTGCTGCTGTACCACCGTCAGCTGCTGCTGCTGCTGCTGTTGTAGTACCGTCTGCTGCTGCTGTAGCACTGTCTGCTGCTGCTGTAGCACTGTCTGCTGCTGCTGTAGCACTGTCTGCTGCTGCTGCTTCTGCTGCTGCTGTACCACTGTCAGCTGCTGCTGCTGCTGTAGTACCGTCTGCTGCTGCTGTAGCACCATCTGCTGCTGCTGTAGCACTGTCAGCTGCTGCTGTAACACCATCTGCTGCTGCTGTAGCACTGTCAGCTGCTGCTGTAGCACTGTCAGCTGCTGCTGTAGCACTGTCAGCTGCTGTAGCACTGTCAGCTGCTGCTGCTGTACCACCGTCAGCTGCTGCTGCTGCTGTAGTACCATCTGCTGCTGCTGTAGCACCGTCTGCTGCTGCTGTAGCACCATCTGCTGCTGCTGTAGCACCATCTGCTGCTGCTGTAGCACTGTCTGCTGCTGCTGTAGCACCATCTGCTGCTGCTGTAGCACTGTCTGCTGCTGCTGCTGCAGCACTGTCAGCTGCTGCTGCTGCTGTAGCACCGTTGTTAGTGTGGCTTATTGAGAATACCAAGAAACAATTAACCCCAGAGGGTTAGCCACCCAGGATAACCCAAAAAAGTCAGTGTCATCGAAGACTGTCTAACTAATTTCCATTGGAGTCCTTAATCTTGTCTCCCAGGATGCAACCCACACCAGTCGACTAACACCCAGGTGAACAGGGAAAAATGCCTGGAACTAGTGCTCATATTGGTGAATTTAAAGCCAGCAAAGGTTGGTTTGAGAGATTTAAGAATCGTAGTGGCATACACAGTGTGATAAGGCCTGTTCTGGAAGAAAATGCCAAACAGGACCTACAGTACTCAGGAGGAAAAGGCACTCCCAGGACACAGTGTCTCATCAGTCATTGCTGCATCTTCAATAAAGGTAAGTGTCATTTATTCTTCATTTAGTAGAGTAGTACATGCACAATATATATTGTGCATGTACTACTCTACTATTGTGCATGTATCCTTCTCTTTGTGTGTAGGAAAATGTATATTTCATGTGGTAAAATTTTTTTTTTGGCATATTTTTTAATTTGCGTGAAATTGGCCAAATTGCAAATTTCTGACCACATTATTGGGTAGTTGTAATCGGTAAATGGGCAGTTTCTTGTACTCAATCGATAGAACAAATGGAGTTCTAAAGAAATAGCTATGAGTTTGGCTGACTGGAACAATGGAATTAGATGAAAATAGGCCTCTAAATCGGTGAAATCGCCGATTCCTAAATATTGCCGAGGTTGCTAACTTTGTGAGAGCGTAATTCCGTAAGTTTCCCATCAAATTTTGTTCTTGTGTCATTACCTTCAGGAAAAGATTCTCTATCATTTCATAGGAAAAAATCATTTTTTTTTTTATCAAAAATTTTTCGCCACCAGGAGACACCTCAGGATCTGAGACTGCGACAGCCAAGGGGTTAAATGAGGAAAATTGACTCAGCATACGAGCAGGTCCAGTTATGAGCCAGGTCACGGAATAGATTATACTCGTAAGTAGAGGTTCCACTGTACGGTAATCAGAACTTTGGCATAGGAACCAATTGAAGATACCCACTGTAGGCTTAGGAACGTAGAGTAACCAGCCCTGTTACTGGCTTGGGAACCAAACAGATACCCCAGCAAGGCTTGGAAACCCAAACAAAGAAACACATCTGTGGCTGAGATTGCATAGTTATCAGGCATGACCTCTATGGTGATGGGGTTGCTGGTTCAAACTGACTGAACCAGTAGCCACCATGGACCAACACAATCAAATACTTCTATGCTTTTCTCATAAAGATTGTTGAAAAAATTATCATACGATACCTCCAGCTTTAAAAGTTAACCAAATTGCGGATTTTCACAGAGCACTGAAGCTACAGAGCATGTTTTAGATGGTTTGAAACATGCCCTTTCTAATGGACACAGCTTGAAGATGATTCTTACAAAGGTCATTGAAAATCCCCCATTTTCTACTTTTTTTTTTTTAAATAAAAAAAAAATGTGAAAATTTTAATTTATATTTAAAGGGAATGAAACATTCTCCCAAGTTGAAACTGTAAACAGTAGGGCCCCACTTTACTGCATTTTGCCTAATGGCATTCCGCTAATACAGACATTTCAAATTATGACCAAAACCTGTTATACAGCTCCCCCACCTGACTCACTAATATGATCACTACGTGCCACCCAGTTTGTTTACATTCTCCATGAGCTCCTCATCTCTGTCTGGAAATTTTCCAAAATTTCAAGAATTTTAACCCTTCATGGGTCACGACCTCTGCTTGCAAACTTGCTCACACGGTTGAAGAATTTAAAAAAAAAAAAAAATTCTTATGAAATGATAGAGAATCTTTTTTCATAGGTAATGAAACCAATAGTACGAAATTTGATAGATAACTTAGGGAATTACACTCACGGAGTTAGCGGTCTCGGCTAAATGCATCGGCAATTTTGCCCACTTTGAGCCCTATTTCATTGTTCCAGTCAACCAAACTTACAGTTATTTCGTTAGAACTCCTTTTATTCTATCGATTGAGTATGAGGAACTGCCCATATACCTATTTCAACTAAGTGATCAGAAACTACTAATTTAGCCAATTTCACACAAAATTCAAGAAAGGCTAATTTCAAAATGGGGTCCAGAATAAACAATACAGATATTCCTGGCACTGAAATAACATTATCTCTGTTAATTAGTCATGTCTCCAGGCCTCTCTTGGCCCCTCTTATATTACACCTGCTTTTCATTTCAAATTTTTATTCACAAAAAAAAAAAAAAATAGAAGATTTCTGTTATTCAGACTACTGCATAGCTGTAATTATTGTATAAATAATATCAGCACATTTTATTATTATTTATTTATTAACACACTGGCCGATTCCCACCAAGGCAGGGTGGCCCAAAAAAGAAAAACTTTCACCATCATTCACTCCATCACATTTGTGAATGCATATTAGACCCACCAGTTGACATGTACTGGACACACGATGCAATTTGTTTACTCTTCAACATCAGCAAAAATCGAACATTTCCACTACTTTGAGCTCAATTTCAAGCTACTTTTAGTTTGTAAACCACTCAAAATCATCTCTATTTCTATATCTTCCATTCCATACACCGCAGAGTCGCTGTTTTAAACCAAAAACACAGTTTCAGTTTTGTTTCTCGTTATGCACTGTGTGCTGCAGGATTTTTTTAATACTGTGCATATTGACCATGCAGACCCATTCTCTCATACACAGACCTACTAGCGTTCTCCCACAAGATCTGAACCACTAGAATTTTGGCGTAGTATTACTGGCTTCGAAGCCGTAATATTATGGGACCGACCCTGAAAGGGATGAAGATACAGTGGACCCCTGCTTAACGATCACCTCCCAATGCGACCAATTATGTAAGTGCATTTATGTAAGTGCATTTGTACGTGTATGTTTGGGGGTCTGAAATGGACTAATCTACTTCACAATATTCCTTATGGGCACAAATTCGGTCAGTACTGGCACCTGAACATACTTCTGGAATGAGATAATATCGTAAACCAGGGGTCCACTGTATTTCATATTTTATACACAGTAGACCTGTGATTAAGATGGTAATTAGGTTCCTGAAAATGTAGTGTTAGATGAATCTGTGTTAAAGGAACTGAAGAACTTACAGGAAAAATAGGGTTACATTCATGAGATCCCCCAAAAGCCAAAACTTTTTTTTTTGGTCTCCAAACCTTACAAAAATAAAAATAATAATGCAAGTGTTGTTCAGTATTGTTACAATGTATGTCTTTTCTGCTTCTTAAGGCTAAAAATGCAACAGAAATTATAATTCTTACCTTAACCACTTGACTGTCGCAACCCCAAATATTGAGGTGTCTCCTGGTGTCGCAAAATCCCCCCCCCCCCAAAAAAATTCTGATGAAATGATAAAGAATCTTTTCCTGAAGGTAATGACACCAAAAGAACGAAATTTGATGGAAAACTGACAAAATTACGCTCTTGCGAAGTTAGCAGCCTCGGTGATATTTACAAATCGGCGATTTCGCCCACTTTGAGCCCTATTTTCAGCTAATTCTATTGTTTCAGTCGACCAAACTCATAGCTATTTCTTTAGAACTCCATTTTTTGTATCGATTGAGTACAGGAAACTGCCCATTTACAGATTTCAACTACCCAATAATGTGGACAAATTTGCAATTTGACCAATTTCACGCAAATTAAAAAATATGACAATTTCAAAATAGGATCCAGAATGAACAATGCAGACATTTCTGGCTCTAAAATAACATTTTCTTTGTTCATCAGTCATGTCTCCAGGCTCCTCTGATATTACTCTTGCTTTCTATTTTGAATTTTTATTCAAACAACAAATAGAAGATTTACTGTTATGCAGACTACTGCAATATTGTAATAATTGTATAAATAACATCAACCCATTCATGACTGCATACCTGGAGGTTACCTGGAGGCTATTCCGGGGATCAACGCCCCCGCGGCCCGGTCCATGACCAGGCCTCCCGATGGATCAGGGCCTGATCAACTAGGCTGTTACTGCATATTAGAATGGCTAGTTGGACATTTATTGGAAAATGATATCATTTGTTTGCTTTTGAACATCGGCAAAAATCAAACATTTCCCCTACTTTGAGCTCCATTTCCAGGTTCTTTTTTAGTAAAACCAATCAAAATCACCTCTATTTTTATAATATGTTTTCCATTCTATCAAATGAGACCAAGAAAACAAGAAACAACCATAAATACTATACGAAAATAGAGCACATAGTTGGCATTGTAATTAAAAAAACAACTGGTCGGAGTTTTTTTTTTTTCTCATTATGCACTGCGTGCTGCAGGATTTTTTTATATGGTGCACACATACCCATTCTCTCACATGTGGGCCTACCAGCTTTCTCCTGCTTGATTTGAAGCTGCTAGAATTTGTAAGTACAGTGGACCCCCGCATACCGTTGGCATCACATAACGTTAAATTCGCATACCGATACATTTTATCGCTAAGATTTTGCCTCGCATACCGCTAAAAAACCCGCTCAACACTATTCATCCGAGACGCGTCTAATGTGCGGCCTGAGCCAGCCTCACATGTTCCGCCGGTGGCATTGTTTAACAGCCAGCCTCCACGGTAACATCCAAGCATACAATCGGAACATTTCGTATTATTACAGTGTTTTACCAACGCTCTTATATGGGTGTGAAGCATGGGTGATGAATGTTGCAGCGAGAAGAAGGCTGGAGGCAGTGGAGATGTCATGTCTGAGGGCAATGTGTGGTGTGAATATAATGCAGAGAATTCGTAGTTTGGAAGTTAGGAGGAGGTGCGGGATTACCAAAACTGTTGTCCAGAGGGCTGAGGAAGGGTTGTTGAGGTGGTTCGGACATGTAGAGAGAATGGAGCGAAACAGAATGACTTCAAGAGTGTATCAGTCTGTAGTGGAAGGAAGGCGGGGTAGGGGTCGGCCTAGGAAGGGTTGGAGGGAGGGGGTAAAGGAGGTTTTGTGTGCGAGGGGCTTGGACTTCCAGCAGGCATGCTTGAGCGTGTTTGATAGGAGTGAATGGAGACAAATGGTTTTTAATACTTGACGTGCAGTTGGAGTGTGAGCAAAGTAACATTTATGAAGGGATTCAGGGAAACCGGCAGGCCGGACTTGAGTCCTGGAGATGGGAAGTACAGTGCCTGCACTCTGAAGGAGGGGTGTTAATGTTGCAGTTTAAAAACTGTAGTGTAAAGCACCCTTCTGGCAAGACAGTGATGGAGTGAATGATGGTGAAAGTTTTTCTTTTTCGGGCCACCCTGCCTTGGTGGGAATCGGCCGGTGTGATAATAAAAGATAATAAATAAAACAGTGTTTTTGGTGATTTTATCTGCAAAGTAAGTGACCATGGGCCCCAAGAAAGCTTCTAGTGCCAACCCTACAGGAATAAGGGTGAGAATTACTATAGAGATGAAGAAAGACATCATTGCTAAGTATGAAAGTGGAGTGCGTGTCTCCGAGCAGGCCAGGTTGTATAGTAAACCCCAATCAACCATCGCTACTATTGTGTCCAACAAAACGGCAATCAAGGAAGCTGTTCTTGCCAAAGGTTTAACTGTGTTTTCGAAACAGAGATCGCAAGTGATGGAAGATGTTGAGAGACTCTTATTGGTGTGGATAAATGAAAAACAGATAGCAGGAGATAGCATCTCTCAAGTGATCATAAGTGAAAAGGCAAAGAAGTTGCATGAGGATTTAATTAAAAAAATGCCTGCAACTAGTGATGATGTGAGTGAATTTAAGGCCAGCAAAGGTTGGTTTGAGAGATTTAAGAAGCGTAGTGGCATACATAGTGTGATAAGGCATGGTGAGGCTGCCAGTTCGGACCACAAAGCAGCTGAAAAATATGTGCAGGAATTCAAGGAGTACATAGACAGTGAAGGACTGAAACCTGAACAAGTGTTTAATTGTGATGAAACAGGCCTGTTTTGGAAGAAAATGCCAAGCAGGACCTACATTACTCAGGAGGAAAAGGCACTCCCAGGACATAAGCCTATGAAAGACAGGCTTACTTTGTTGATGTGTTCCAATGCTAGTGGTGATTGCAAAGTGTGTTCTGTGGAGGGCAAACAGTAAGGCATGGGTCACTAGGGACTTTTTCTATGACTGGTTACACCAAGCATTTGCCCCCAATGTGAAAGATTACCTAACTGAACAGAAATTAGACCTTATGTGCCTCCTGGTGTTAGACAATGCCCCTGGTCATCCTACAGACGTGGCAGAGCGACTTTATGGGGACATGAGCTTCATTAAGGTGAAGTTTTTGCCTCCTAATACCACTCCTCTCCTGCAGCCCATGGACCAGCAGGTTATTTCCAACTTCAAGAAACTGTACACAAAAGCTCTGTTTGAAAGGTGCTTTGTAGTGACCTCAGAAACTCAACTGACTCTAAGAGAGTTTTGGAGAGATCACTTTAATATCCTCAATTGTGTAAACCTTATAGGTAAGGCTTGGGAGGGAGTGACTAAGAGGACCTTGAACTCTGCTTGGAAGAAACTGTGGCCAGAATGTGTAGACCAAAGGGATTTTGAAGGGTTTGAGGCTAACCCTGGGAATCCTATGCCAGTTGAGGAATCCATTGTGGCACTGGGAAAGTCCTTGGGGTTGGAGGTTAGTGGGGATGATGTGGAAGAGTTGGTGGAGGAGGACAATGAAGAACTAACCACTGATGAGCTGATAGATCAACTTTCAACAACAAGAGGCCAGACCTGAGGAAACTGCTTCGGAGGAGGGGAGAGAGAAATTGAAGAAGTTGCCTACTTCAAAGATTAAGGAAATGTGTGGAATGTGGCTTAAAGTGCAAACCTTTTTTGATGACAATCACCCTGACACTGCTACTGCAAGCCGTGCTGGTGACTATTACACTGACATTGTTGTGAAACACTTTGGACAAATCATAAAGGAACGAGAGGTACAGGCCACTATGGACAGATATGTTGTGCGACAGAAGTCCAGTGACTCTGAAGCTGGTCCTAGTGGCATTAAAAGAAGAAGGGAAGTAACCCCAGAAAAGGACTTGCTACCTCAAGTTTTAATGGAAGGGGATTCCCCTTCTAAACACTAACACTCTCTCTCCCCTCCTCCCATCCCATCAATCATCACCAGATCTTCAATAAAAGTAAGTGTCATGTAATTGTGCATGCCTTTTTCAGTTTGTGTGTATTAAAATTAATATTTCATGTGGTAAAATTTTTTTTTTCATACTTTGGGGTGTCTTGCATGGATTAATTTGATTTCCATTATTTCTTATGGGGAAAATTTATTCGCATAACGATAATTTCGCATAACAATGAGCTCTCAAGAATGGATTAATATCGTTATGCGGGGGTCCACTGTACAGTGGAACCTCTACCTACGAGTTTAATCCATTCCATGACCTTGCTCGCAATTGGATTTGCTCGTTTGCAGAGTCAATTTTCCTCGTTTAAATTAATTGAAATGGAATTAATTCGTTCCAGTGGAATTCCAGGCATGAGAAAATACTTTAATAATTTACCTAATGTCAACTCTGCAGCTTATTTATCTATCACAGTTCATGTAATATGACATAATGAACAATGTTAATAACATAGAAACATGATATGTACATTAGAATGAATAAAATACATGTCATTAGGTATGTGGCTAGTGGTGGTGACAGCAGCCATTGTTGTTGGGGTTTATAGGGCCACCACAGCAGCCATTGTTGTTGGGGTTTATAAGGCCACCACAGCGGCCATTGTTGTTGGGGTTTATAGGGCCACCACAGCGGCCATTGTTGTTGGGGTTTATAGGGCCACCACAGCAGCCATTGTTGTTGGGGTTTATAGGGCCACCACAGCAGCCATTGTTGTTGGGGTTTATAAGGCCACCACAGCGGCCATTGTTGTTGGGGTTTATAGGGCCACCACAGCAGCCATTGTTGTTGGGGTTTATAGGGCCACCACAACGGCCATTGTTGTTGGGGTTTATAGGGCCACCACAGCGGCCATTGTTGTTGGGGTTTATAGGGCCACCACAGCAGCCATTGTTGTTGGGGTTTATAGGGCCACCACAGCGGCCATTGTTGTTGGGGTTTATACCGCCACCACAGCGGCCATTGTTGTTGGGGTTTATACCGCCACCACAGCGGCCATTGTTGTTGGGGTTTATAGGGCCACCACAGCGGCCATTGTTGTTGGGGTTTATAGGGCCACCACAGCAGCCATTGTTGTTGGGGTTTATAGGGCCACCACAGCGGCCATTGTTGTTGGGGTTTATAGGGCCACCACAGCAGCCATTGTTGTTGGGGTTTATAGGGCCACCACAGCAGCCATTGTTGTTGGGGTTTATAGGGCCACCACAGCAGCCATTGTTGTTGGGGTTTATAGGGCCACCACAGCAGCCATTGTTGTTGGGGTTTATAGGGCCACCACAGCAGCCATTGTTGTTGGGGTTTATAAGGCCACCACAGCGGCCATTGTTGTTGGGGTTTATAGGGCCACCACAGCAGCCATTGTTGTTGGGGTTTATAGGGCCACCACAGCAGCCATTGTTGTTGGGGTTTATAGGGCCACCACACCGGCCATTGTTGTTGGGGTTTATAGGGCCACCACAGCGGCCATTGTTGTTGGGGTTTATAGGGCCACCACAGCAGCCATTGTTGTTAGGGTTTATAGGGCCACCACAGCAGCCATTGTTGTTGGGGTTTATAGGGCCACCACAACGGCCATTGTTGTTGGGGTTTATAGGGCCACCACAGCGGCCATTGTTGTTGGGGTTTATAGGGCCACCACAGCAGCCATTGTTGTTGGGGTTTATAGGGCCACCACAGCGGCCATTGTTGTTGGGGTTTATAGGGCCACCACAGCAGCCATTGTTGTTGGGGTTTATAGGGCCACCACAGCAGCCATTGTTGTTGGGGTTTATAGGGCCACCACAGCAGCCATTGTTGTTGGGGTTTATAGGGCCACCACAGTGGCCATTGTTGTTGGGGTTTATAGGGCCACCACAGCGGCCATTGTTGTTGGGGTTTATAGGGCCACCACAGCGGCCATTGTTGTTGGGGTTTATAGGGCCACCACAGCAGCCATTGTTGTTGGGGTTTATAGGGCCACCACAGCAGCCATTGTTGTTGGGGTTTATAGGGCCACCACAGCGGCCATTGTTGTTGGGGTTTATAGGGCCACCACAGCGGCCATTGTTGTTGGGGTTTATAGGGCCACCACAACGGCCATTGTTGTTGGGGTTTATAGGGCCACCACAGCGGCCATTGTTGTTGGGGTTTATAGGGCCACCACAGCAGCCATTGTTGTTGGGGTTTATAGGGCCACCACAGCAGCCATTGTTGTTGGGGTTTATAGGGCCACCACAGCAGCCATTGTTGTTGGGGTTTATAGGGCCACCACAGCAGCCATTGTTGTTGGGGTTTATAGGGCCACCACAGCAGCCATTGTTGTTGGGGTTTATAGGGCCACCACAGCGGCCATTCCTGCTTCTGACTACATGTGTACAGAAACTAGGATAACCCAAGAAAGTCAGACATTGTGACTTATAAATGCTACACTGTGCCACTGCTGCTTCATGTTGTCTGTCACTGCTGCTTCATGTTGTCTGTCACTGCTGCTTCATGTTGTCTGTCACTGCTGCTTCATGTTGTCTGTCACTGCTGCTTCATGTTGTCTGTCACTGCTGCTTCATGTTGTCTGTCACTGCTGCTTCATATTGTCTGTCACTGCTGCTTCATGTTGTCTGTCACTGCTGCTTCATGTTGTCTGTCACTGCTGCTTCATGTTGTCTGTCACTGCTGCTTCATGTTGTCTGTCACTGCTGCTTCATGTTGTCTGTCACTGCTGCTTCATGTTGTCTGTCACTGCTGCTTCATGTTGTCTGTCACTGCTGCTTCATGTTGTCTGTCACTGCTGCTTCATGTTGTCTGTCACTGCTGCTTCATGTTGTCTGTCACTGCTGCTTCATGTCTGTCACTGCTGCTTCATATTGTCTGTCACTGCTGCTTCATGTTGTCTGTCACTGCTGCTTCATGTTGTCTGTCACTGCTGCTTCATGTTGTCTGTCACTGCTACCTCATGTTGTCTGTCACTGCTGCTTCATGTTGTCTGTCACTGCTGCTTCACGTTGTCTGTCACTGCTGCTTCATATTGTCTGTCACTGCTGCTTCATATTGTCTGTCACTGCTGCTTCATGTTGTCTGTCACTGCTGCTTCATGTCTGTCACTGCTGCTTCATGTTGTCTGTCACTGCTGCTTCATGTTGTCTGTCACTGCTGCATCATGTTGTCTGTCACTGCTGCTTCATGTTGTCTGTCACTGCTGCATCATGTTGTCTGCCACTGCTGCTTCATGTTGTCTGTCACTGCTGCTTCATGTTGTCTGTCACTGCTGCATCATGTTGTCTGTCACTGCTGCTTCATGTTGTCTGTCACTGCTGCTTCATGTTGTCTGTCACTGCTGCTTCATGTTGTCTGTCACTGCTGCTTCATGTTGTCTGTCACTGCTGCTTCATGTTGTCTGTCACTGCTGCTTCATGTTGTCTGTCACTGCTGTCGCCAAAGAATCAAACATTTCTGCTATTTTGAGCTCAGTTTCAAGATACTTTTCACTGTGAAACAAATTAAAATCATATTTATTTTTGTAGTATATCTTCCATTCTATCACATGAGACAAAATAAAACGAGAATACAACCATAAAAACCATACGAAAATATACCGCTAAGGGGAGGCTAATGGCTGAGAAGTGAACTCCATTATTTATGGTCCGATTTCTTTCATTTTTGGTGTACGTTAAGAAGCATCTTTTCATCACACATTGCCCAAGTTTCAATAAGATAGTCCAACAAACAACTGAGATCCAATTCCCTAGATCAAGAGCAAGAGTCCCTCAACAGTGTTAAGGAACCTACCTTGAGGCCCGCTCGCATCTGGAAATTTTGCTCGCATCTGGAAGCAAAAAATCGACCGAGCAGCTGCTCGTATCTGGAAAAACTCGCACGTGGATGCACTCGTAAGTAGAGGTTCCACTGTATATATACGTCAAACACGGTGGCTCGTAAGACATATATATACGACCGAAACAGTCAAAGGGTTAAATTGTGGTTACTGGTGTTTGTGGATGATTATGAAGGAGGGAGTGGAGAGGCATGCTGAGGCCCATCTGGGCTGAGGTGGATGCTAGTTCAGTCAGTAAGTTAGTCCAGTCAAGTTAGTCAGTAGGTCAGTAGTCATTCAATTCAGTAGGTCATTCATTCAAGTCAGTAGGTCACTCATTCAAGTCATTCAGAAGTATATCAGTCAAGTTGGTCAGTCAAATCAGTAAGGCAGTCAAGTCAGTAAATCAGTTAAGTTGGTCAGTCAAGCCAGTAAGGCAGTCAAGTCAGTAAGTCAGTCATTAAATCAGTCAAGCCATTCAATAAATCAGGTCAATCATTCAGTAAATCAGTGAAGTCAGTAAATCAGTCAAATCATTCAGAAAATCAATAAATCAGGTCAGTTAGTAGGTCATTCATCCACCAAGAAACATGACAGTTTAACCCTTTCACTGTCGAGACCTGAGTCTAGGCTCTCATTCTGTCAAAAAATATTTAAAAAAAAAAAAAAAAAATTCTTATGAAATTATTGAGAATCTTTTCCGGATGGTAAAGACACAAAAAAAAAAAAAAAGGTGGAAAACTTACCGAATTACTCTCTCGCAAAGTTAGTACTCTGGGCAATATTTGCACATCGCCGATATTGCCCACTTTGAGCCCTATTTTCAGGCAATTCCACTGTTCCAGTTAACCAAACTCATAGCTATTACACTAGAGCTCCATTTGTTTTGTCAATTGTGTACAATAAACTGCCCATTTACTGATTTAAACTACCCAATATAGTGATCAGAATTGGTAATTTGGTCAATTTCACACACAATTCAAGTAAGGTCAATTTCAAAACAGGGTCCAGAATAAATAGTGCAGACATTCCTGGCACTAAAATAACATTTTCTCTGTTCATTAGTCACATCTCCTGGTCCCTCTTATATTACACTTGCTTATCATTTTGAATTTTTATTCACACAAAAAATAGAAGATTTACTGGTATGCAGACTACTGCATTATTGTAAAAATGGTGTAAATAATATTAGTGCATTTGTGAAAGCATATCAGACCCACTGGCAGTGGTGTCGTAAGGAAGGGGGGGGGGGCACCCCGGGTGACACCATTTAGGGAGTGGCACCACAGAGCCTCTAAAGGTGGCACTAATATGCAAAACAGTGCTGCAGCAACATAAGAGAAAAATCCTTTGTTTCTGTACAGCCTACTACAGTGGACCTTCAGTTATTGGCTGTAATCCGTTCCAGAAGGTTTACTTGCAGTTTACCTGGAAAGGGTTTTGGGGGGTCAATGCCTCTGTGGCCCAGTCTGAGACCAGGCCTCATGGTGGATCAGGGTTAGAACAACCAGGCTGTTACTGCTGGTGGCACGCAAGCTGACGTACGAACCACAGCCCAGTTCGTCGGCCTAAAATCGAAATAATATTTCCCATAAGAATTAATGTAAATACAATTAATCTGCTCCAGACACCCAAAAATATTAAAAAAAAAAAAAAATTTTTGAAAGATTAACCAAAGTTTTACATACACAAAACAACGAGAAAGAAATATAAAGCACTAATTTAACTAATAAATGAACATTACATAACTTTGTTAAAGACTCTTGTTGGAATATGGAAGACGACGACGAGGTGTTACTGCCCATCTTCCGTCTTTGTCTTTTACTGCCACTATGACCACCTTGAGAGTTGCTGCACTCCTGCTGCATAAAAACTGTCCTCTCCCTGCATGTCTGCTACACTCCCTGCATGCCTGCTACACTCCCTGCATGTCTGCTACACTCCCTGCATGCCTGCTACACTCCCTGCATGCCTGCTACACTCCCTGCATGTCTGCTACACTCCCTGCATGCCTGCTACACTCCCTGCATGCCTGCTACACTCCCTGCATGCCTGCTACACTCCCTGCATGCCTGCTACACTCCCTGCATGCCTGCTACACTCCCTGCATGCCTGCTACACTCCCTGCATGCCTGCTACACTCCCTGCATGCCTGCTACACTCCCTGCATGCCTGCTACATTCCCTTCATGCCTGCTACACTCCCTGCATGCCTGCTACACTCCCTGCATGCCTGCTACACTCCCTGCATGCCTGCTACACCCCCTGCATGCCTGCTACACTCCCTGCATGCCTGCTACACCCCCTGCATGCCTGCTACACTCCATCCCTGCCTGCTACACCCCCTGCATGCCTGCTACACCCCCTGCATGCCTGCTACACCCCCTGCATGCCTGCTACACTCCATCCCTGCCTGCTACACTCTCTGCATGCCTGCTACACTCCCTGCCTCCCTGCTACACTCCCTCCCTGTCCTCTACATTCCCTGCATGCTTGCTACACTCCTTGCCTCTATACCTGCCTGCTACACTCACTGCCTGCCTGCTACACTCCCTGCCTGCCTGCTATACTCCCTGCATGCCTGCTACACTCCCTGCCTGCCTGCTACACTCCCTGCCTGCCTGCCTGCAACACTCCCTGCCTGCCTGCTAAACTCCCTCCATGCCTGTTACACTTCCTGCATGTCTGCTACACTCCCTGCATGCCTGCTACACCCCCTGCATGCCTGCTACACTCCCTGCCTCCCTGCTACACTCCATCCCTGCCTGCTACACTCTCTGCATGCCTCCTACACTCCCTGCCTCCCTGCTACACTCCCTCCCTGTCCTCTACATTCCCTGCATGCTTGCTACACTCCTTGCCTCTATACCTGCCTGCTACACTCCCTGCCTGCCTGCTACACTCTCTGCCTGCCTGCTACACTCCCTGCCTGCCTGCTACACTCCCTGCCTGCCTGCTACACTCCCTCCATGCCTGTTACACTTCCTGCATGTCTGCTACACTCCCTGCATGCCTGCTACACCCCCTGCATGCCTGCTACACTCTCTGCATGCCTCCCACACACCCTCCCTGCCTGCTACACTCCCTGCATGCCTGCTACACTCTCTGCATGCCTCCTACACTCCCTGCCTCGCTGCTACACTCCCTCCCTGTCCTCTACATTCCCTGCATGCTTGCTACACTCCTTGCCTCTATACCTGCCTGCTACACTCCCTGCCTGCCTGCTACACTCCCTGCCTGCCTGCTACACTCACTGCCTGCCTCCCACACACCCTCCCTGCCTGCTACACCCCCTGCATGCCTGCTACACTCCCTGCATGCCTGCTACACCCCCTGCATGCCTGCTACACCCCCTGCATGCCTGCTACACTCCCTGCATGCCTGCTACACTCCCTGCATGCCTGCTACACTCCCTGCATGCCTGCTACACTCCCTGCATGCCTGCTACACTCCCTGCATGCCTGCTACACTCCCTGCATGCCTGCTACACCCCCTGCATGCCTGCTACACTCCCTGCATGCCTGCTACACCTCCTGCATGCCTGCTACCCTCACTGCCTGCCTCCCACACACCCTCCCTGCCTGCTACACTCCCTGTCTCTCTCACCCATACACACAGCCAGACTGACTCAAGAACGTGGCGGATGGACGCGTCCAATATGGTCGATAAGCAAAATAATGGCCGATAACCTGAAGCCAAAAAACAAGCGATAACCGAGTTGGTTGATAAGTGGAACGGCAGATAACCGAGGGTCCACTGTATATAATTACAGAGTACAAATAGGCCTATATAGGGAAAATCATTGATTTTGATGTGATAGATGATTTTGCAGGATTGAAGGCAAGGAAATGTAAGATCAGATTCACTCAGATGTTACCTGTACTCAAGGTCAAATGTAAGATCAGATTCACTCAGATGTTACCTGTACTCAAGGTCAAATGTAAGATCAGATTCACTCAGATGTTACCTGTACTCAAGGTCAAATGTAAGATCAGATTCACTCAGATGTTACCTGTACTCAAGGTCAAATGTAAGATCAGATTCACTGAGATGTTACCTGTACTCAAGGTCAAATGTAAGATCAGATTCACTCAGATGTTACCTGTACTCAAGGTCAAATGTAAGATCAGATTCACTCAGATGTTACCTGTACTCAAGGTCAAATGTAAGATCAGATTCACTCAGATGTTACCTGTACTCAAGATCAAATGTAAGATCAGATTCACTCAGATGTTACCTGTACTCAAGGTCAAATGTAAGATCAGATTCACTGAGACGCTACTTGTACTCAAGGTCAAATGTAAGATCAGATTCACTCAGATGTTACCTGTACTCAAGGTCAAATGTAAGATCAGATTCACTCAGATGTTACCTGTACTCAAGGTCAAATGTAAGATCAGATTCACTCAGATGTTACCTGTACTCAAGGTCAAATGTAAGATCAGATTCACTCAGATGTTACCTGTACTCAAGGTCAAATGTAAGATCAGATTCACTGAGATGTTACCTGTACTCAAGGTCAAATGTAAGATCAGATTCACTGAGATGTTACCTGTACTCAAGGTCAAATGTAAGATCAGATTCACTGAGACGTTACTTGTACTCAAGGTCAAATGTAAGATCAGATTCACTGAGATGTTACCTGTACTCAAGGTCAAATGTAAGATCAGATTCACTGAGATGTTACCTGTACTCAAGGTCAAATGTAAGATCAGATTCACTCAGATGTTACCTGTACTCAAGGTCAAATGTAAGATCAGATTCACTCAGATGTTACCTGTACTCAAGGTCAAATGTAAGATCAGATTCACTGAGATGTTACCTGTACTCAAGGTCAAATGTAAGATCAGATTCACTGAGATGTTACCTGTACTCAAGGTCAAATGTAAGATCAGATTCACTGAGACGTTACTTGTACTCAAGGTCAAATGTAAGATCAGATTCACTGAGATGTTACCTGTACTCAAGGTCAAATGTAAGATCAGATTCACTGAGATGTTACCTGTACTCAAGGTCAAATGTAAGATCAGATTCACTCAGATGTTACCTGTACTCAAGGTCAAATGTAAGATCAGATTCACTCAGATGTTACCTGTACTCAAGGTCAAATGTAAGATCACATTCACTCAGATGTTACCTGTACTCAAGGTCAAATGTAAGATCACATTCACTCAGATGTTACCTGTACTCAAGGTCAAATGTAAGATCAGATTCACTCAGATGTTACCTGTACTCAAGGTCAAATGTAAGATCAGATTCACTCAGATGTTACCTGTACTCAAGGTCAAATGTAAGATCAGATTCACTCAGATGTTACCTGTACTCAAGGTCAAATGTAAGATCAGATTCACTCAGATGTTACCTGTACTCAAGGTCAAATGTAAGATCAGATTCACTCAGATGTTACCTGTACTCAAGGTCAAATGTAAGATCAGATTCACTCAGATGTTACCTGTACTCAAGGTCAAATGTAAGATCAGATTCACTCAGATGTTACCTGTACTCAAGGTCAAATGTAAGATCAGATTCACTCAGATGTTACCTGTACTCAAGGTCAAATGTAAGATCAGATTCACTGAGATGTTACCTGTACTCAAGGTCAAATGTAAGATCAGATTCACTGAGATGTTACCTGTACTCAAGGTCAAATGTAAGATCAGATTCACTGAGATGTTACCTGTACTCAAGGTCAAATGTAAGATCAGATTCACTCAGATGTTACCTGTACTCAAGGTCAAATGTAAGATCAGATTCACTCAGATGTTACCTGTACTCAAGGTCAAATGTAAGATCAGATTCACTCAGATGTTACCTGTACTCAAGGTCAAATGTAAGATCACATTCACTCAGATGTTACCTGTACTCAAGGTCAAATGTAAGATCAGATTCACTGAGATGTTACCTGTACTCAAGGTCAAATGTAAGATCAGATTCACTCAGATGTTACCTGTACTCAAGGTCAAATGTAAGATCACATTCACTCAGATGTTACCTGTACTCAAGGTCAAATGTAAGATCAGATTCACTCAGATGTTACCTGTACTCAAGGTCAAATGTAAGATCAGATTCACTCAGATGTTACCTGTACTCAAGGTCAAATGTAAGATCAGATTCACTCAGATGTTACCTGTACTCAAGGTCAAATGTAAGATCAGATTCACTCAGATGTTACCTGTACTCAAGGTCAAATGTAAGATCAGATTCACTCAGATGTTACCTGTACTCAAGGTCAAATGTAAGATCAGATTCACTCAGATGTTACCTGTACTCAAGGTCAAATGTAAGATCAGATTCACTCAGATGTTACCTGTACTCAAGGTCAAATGTAAGATCAGATTCACTGAGATGTTACCTGTACTCAAGGTCAAATGTAAGATCAGATTCACTCAGATGTTACCTGTACTCAAGGTCAAATGTAAGATCAGATTCACTGAGATGTTACCTGTACTCAAGGTCAAATGTAAGATCAGATTCACTGAGATGTTACCTGTACTCAAGGTCAAATGTAAGATCAGATTCACTCAGATGTTACCTGTACTCAAGGTCAAATGTAAGATCAGATTCACTCAGATGTTACCTGTACTCAAGGTCAAATGTAAGATCAGATTCACTCAGATGTTACCTGTACTCAAGGTCAAATGTAAGATCAGATTCACTGAGATGTTACCTGTACTCAAGGTCAAATGTAAGATCAGATTCACTGAGATGTTACCTGTACTCAAGGTCAAATGTAAGATCAGATTCACTGAGATGTTACCTGTACTCAAGGTCAAATGTAAGATCAGATTCACTCAGATGTTACCTGTACTCAAGGTCAAATGTAAGATCAGATTCACTGAGATGTTACCTGTACTCAAGGTCAAATGTAAGATCAGATTCACTGTTAAAGAATAATAAATATAGGATCTGTTTCCTGTACTCAAAGTGGTATTTGAGTTTATGTTTCCTCAATATTACTGTGGGAATTAAATTACCTGCATGACCTTCATTATATTCATGCCAGTAATTTAACTCGTAAACGGTCCAAACGTGTATATACGTGTTTTCAACATTTGAAAGTATGTGAAGAAAGTAGATCTTTTTTTTTTGTTTTACATTTGAAAATGTGTAAAAACTTTGATCTACTGTTTTTTTCTTTGTTATACACCTACCATCCGACTTACGACCGAGTTCAGTTCCGAGAAACCGGTCGTAAGTCGAACTTTACTACTGAATATCAATATTTTTGTAATGACTTTTATTGTTTTATTTTGGTATTTCATGTTTTACTTTACTTTTTATGCTGTTAGTACTGTATTTTATACTGTAAGGTTTAGGATAAACACTGTGTACAACACAAATACTTGTTCATTTCCCAGAAATTTGGCATAAAAAACACGATCCTAAGTCGAGTGGTCGTAAGTCGGATGGTAGGTGTATTTGAAAATATGTAAAAAAAACGTAGATCTACTTTTGTAGCGCTACACATGTGAACGTAGATCTGACTGGACCGTTTACGGGTTAATGAAGGCAACAAAGATAACTATTTCTTACCAATTGCTACAACTCTGAGACACGTAGGAACATTTTGAGACACACTAAGTCACCGCGAGAATGTCTCCCTACGACACCCACGACCCTCATACTATCCCACAACTTACTCTGGACCTATAAATATAAACTTCGAATTTAATAAACACAACCAGTAATTTTGGTAATAATATTTACATAAAAATTATGTGGACTGTATAATGTTATATTGACAGAAAGAAGGAATACATGTATTTATACATCATATAAGAAAAACCTAGCAGCACCAAACATTTATATGTTGGTAACATAAATATTTTTCTTATTTTTTTTTTTAATAAAAAAAAATAAGAAAAATATTTATATGTTACCAACATATAAATGTTTGGTGCTGCTAGGTCACCCACAACACCTGCCTAGATATGAGGACCCTAACTGGCCAGAAGTTCAACATATAAAGTGCACGAACTTAGCTGTGGGTGTTGACGGCTTCTTATTATCCCCTTTTAACATCTAATTTATAAGTCCTGCCAAGTCATTGGTTTCTCACATTCTGCATGACTGTAACTCCAATTCTTCTTGCTCCTATTTGGGAAGCTTAAACCACATTTAACCTCCAGAGCCACTGAATAATTCCTTCACATTTCAATGTCGTCTTGTTCCTCCAATTCAGATATGGCGTCCCTTCCCCACCCAACGCTATTTGTTTTGCTGGTTCCCTTTTTAATTCAAAAATTAAATTTAACCAACAACAATGTATTTCATTAAATTCCATGCTAAAATGTATTATAATTTTGGAAAATGCAATATTTTACAAAATTACTACGATTATTTATTTTATCATTAATAAAGTTGAGAAACATTCTCCCGTTTGGTTTATGGCCCTTAAACTTTCTCATTGCTAAACATTAGTCACTGGTCATGCAGTAGTGACGTAACTGGAATTTACTCACCCCATCCCCTCGCCCTTGGATTTTATGGGGGTGACACCAAAGATGCCACCCTGGGTGACACCGCCACGGGTAACACCAACCCTAGTGACTCCACTGCCCACCAGTTAACGTGTATTAGATGTGCGGCATGATTTGTTTACTTTTGAACATCGGCAAAAATCGAACACTTCCACTACTTTGAGCTCAATTTTAAGGTACTTTTAGTCTGAAAACCATTCAAAATCATCTCTATTTCTGTAATATATCTTCCATTCTGTCATATGAGACCAAGAAAACGAGAATACATCCATAAATACCATACCAGTCAGTGTATTAACCCTATCACTGTCGGTGATGTATAGGTATGGCTTACAAGCCAGTGCAAGCCAGTGTTAGCAACATATTAATACCCCAAAATTCTAGCAGCTTAAAATCTAGCAGGAGAAAGCTGGTAGACCTACATGAGAGAGAATGGATCTGCGTGGTCAGTGTGCGAAGTATAAAAAAAAATCCCGCAACATGCAGTGCATGAGAAAAAAAAAATGTGATTTTTGGATTATAAAGCCGACTTTGAGGTGTATTTTCGTATAGTATTCATGGTTGTATTCTCATTTTCTTGGTCTCAGTTGACAGAATGGAAGACATATTACAGAAACAGAGATGATTTTGATTGGTTTCATGATGAAGAATATCTTGAAATTGAGCTCAAAGTAGTGGAAATGTTTGATTTTTGCCGATGTTCAAGAGTAAACAAATCACGCTACACATCCAATATACATCAACTGGTGGGTCTAATATACTTTCACAAATTCGTTGATATTATTTATACCATTTTTATAATAATGCAGTAGTCTGCATTATTTTCCAATACGTGTCCAACTGGCCAGTCTAATACGCAGTCACGAATGGGTTGACATTATTTATACAATTATTACAATAATGCAGTAGTCTGCTTAACAGTAAATCTTCTATTTTTTGTTTGAATTCAAAATGGAAAGCAAGAGTAATATAAGAGGGGCCTGGAGATGTGATTAATGAACAGAGAAAATTGTAATAAAGTTGGTAGATTGTAAACAGTAAACCCTGCCATCACATAGTCTCTCCTGTTATACTACACAAAGCACATTACAGAGAGTCAACACTGAAACTACCTGCCTCTATCCAGTCTATATTTGTCCAACCTATTTTTATGTTACCCAAGTAATAGCTTTTATATCCTTTTACTCATGTGCAAGTTAATTGTTCTAACATATTGTATTACTACTACTACTACTACTACTTATATCACTACTACTACTACTACTACCACCACTACTACTACCACTAGTATTGCACCTCACTCTGAGCCTTTATATACCCTCTGTGTCCATGTATTGTTTGTAATGGCTTGATAAAGCTCCTGGAGAGCAAAACGTTGCCACAATAAAAATGTCACATTAGTTGCACTTGTGTCCTTTTACTTTACAACACAAAAAATTTTATTTTTGTGCCAGGAATGTCTTCATTGTTTATTCTGGACCATATTTTGAAATTGCCATCTTCTGAAATTTGTGCAAAATTGGCCTAACTGCCAATTTCTGACCACTGTTTCGTAGCTGAAATTGGTAAATGGGGAGTTTCTTGTATTGAGTCGATAGAACAAATGGAGTTCTTGAGAAATAGCTATGAGTTTGGTTGAGTGAAACAATGGAACTGGCCGAAAATAGGGCTCAAAATGAGCAAAATTGCCGATGCGTATATATTGCCGAGATTGCTAACGTCACGAGAGCATATTTCCACAAGTTTTCCATCAAATTTCGTACTTTTGGTGTCATTACCATCGGGAAAAGATTCTCTATCATTTCACGAGAAAAAAAATGTTATTTTTTTTATATTCATTGACACTGAGAGCAAGTTTGTGAGCATGGGTCTCAACAGTGAAAGGGTAAATAAGAAACACGGTCAGTTTTTTTTTTTTCTCATTATGCACTGTGTGCTGCAGGGTTTTTATTTATACTGCGCACACTGACCACATAGACCCATTCTTTCATATGTAGGCCTACCAGTTTTCTCCCACCAGATTTGAAGACGCTAGAATTTTGGTATAGTATTACGAGACTGACACTGGCTCTCAAGCCATAATATTACGGGACCGACAATGAAAGGGTTAAATTGAATTTTACAAAGTGTAAAACAAAAATATGCTGCAATATGACAATAGTTTAATGGAGAAAATGTTTTAAAGGAAACAATTTTAATTGACGGACTACTGTATACTCTGATAATTATACTTATACAGTGGAACCTCAAAAATCGAACTGCTCCCAACACAACCAATTATACACAAATAACCCGCACATAAAAGACAGAAGCTTACGACGACGTTTCGGTCCGACTTGGACCATTGACAAAGTGTGACTTTGTCAATGGTCCAAGTCGGACCGAAACGTTGTCGTAAGCTTCTGTCTTTTATGTGCGGGTTATTTGTGTATCGTTCCAGTCACGGTATTGTGCCTTTTTGTTATTTACAACCAATTATGTAAGTGTATTTTTGTAAGTGCTTTTATAAGTGTATTTTTGAGGGTCTGAAATGGACTAATCTATTTTACATTATTCCTGATGGGAATAAATTCATTCGGTAAAGGCACTCGAACAGCCTTCTGGACCGAAGAAAGTTCGATATTTGAGGTTCCACTTTATATACCAGTAACTAAATAAACTTACTGTGCTGGCATGCAGGTACACATTAAAATCACTGAGTGCATCTTAATAGTCTCGAAGATGCCATATTAATAATGATGATAATAACAATACACAATAATAATCACTCTGAGATGAATAAATGTTGTATATTACGTTAATATAGACATTTTCATTAATCAATCTATGATATTTTTCAAAATTATATAATAAACACTCTACATAACATATAAACTTGATAAAATACATCCTACAGTAGAATAAATTAACATAAATATTAGATGTTTTTCCAGTCTTGTCGGAGTGTCAGAAAGAATAATGTTTTCTATAGTTCAACACCAAAGAAAACGTGTACACAACAGGACTCACGAAATCGTAATGACACGATTGCAAACAAACCATACCACAGGCGGGGATAGAACCCGCTATCAGAGAGTCTCAAAACTCCAGACCATCGCGTTAGCCACTAGACCAGCTAGCCACAATAAGATTCGTCCCACTAGGTATATTTCTACACCATAGGAAGGTTAGCACAGGCACCACTGTGA
Source organism: Cherax quadricarinatus (assembly GCF_038502225.1). Lineage (NCBI taxonomy): Eukaryota > Metazoa > Arthropoda > Malacostraca > Decapoda > Parastacidae > Cherax > Cherax quadricarinatus. Next base: position 15,339 of record NW_027195670.1, on the reverse strand, counting down.
CCACAAATGCAAGTTTTTACAGACGAATCTCCAGCTAGCATGGCCGTGGTCACAGTGGTGCCTATGCTAACCTTCCTATGGTGTAGAAATATACCTAGTTGGATGAATATTATTGTGGCTAGCTGGTCTAGTGGCTAACGCAACGGTCTGGAGTTTTGAGACTCTCTGATCGCGGGTTCTATCCCCGCCCGTGGTATGGTTTGTGTACACAACAGCATTACTGAGGGTAACTGCAGAAAATTATTCTTTTTGTATGTCTTCACTCAGAGTGTCATTCCTTCTAAAAATGGTGTTACATGAGAATGGGAGTGTTGCTCTTCATTTATTCTGGTGTACCAATGTGGAGACAACTTGTACACACTGTAAGGTGTTTGTATTATGGTTTAAGCTTCACAAACATGGAAATGAACGTGTATCAGCCATAAACAGACACGTACGTCTGATGTTTACACACTCTGCGTCTCTGTCCTCTCTCATTTACTCATTCCCTCTCGTTTATCCGTTATATTTTATTCACTCACCTCTCACCCTACATTAAGACTACAAATATTTTAAGGTATGTAAAGAGTGTACTGTGTGTGTATTTTACTTGTTACTGTTTTTAATGTCTAGTTCTATTGCTAACTTAATTTATGTTAGTGTAAACTTAGTTATCTTACATTTTCATGCATTTATAAGTGAAAAAATGGTGTTCTGCTTTCTGGAAATGTCTGCTTTCTAGCAGTAGCCTGGAACCTGACCTACTGTATAAGTTGGGCCCTACTGTATACAGGAGAAGGTGTTACTAGCACCTTCCTACCAGCATTTAGTAATGTATACACGAGGTGTTACTAGCACCTTGCTGCCAGCATTTAGTAATGTATACACGAGGTGTTACTAGCACCTTGCTGCCAGCATTTAGTAATGTATACATGAGGTGTTACTAGCACCTTGCTGCCAGCATTTAGTAATGTATACACAGTGTTACTAGCACCTTGCTGCCAGCATTTAGTAATGCATACATGAGGTGTTACTAGCACCTTGCTGCCAGCATTTAGTAATGCATACACGAGGTGTTACTAGCACCTTGCTGCCAGCATTTAGTAATGCATACACGAGGTGTTACTAGCACCTTGCTGCCAGCATTTAGTAATGTATACACGAGGTGTTACTAGCACCTTGCTGCCAGCATTTAGTAATGCATACACGAGGTGGTACTAGCACCTTGCTGCCAGCATTTAGTAATGTATACACGAGGTGTTACTAGCACCTTGCTGCCAGCATTTAGTAATGTATACATGAGGTGTTACTAGCACCTTGCTGCCAGCATTTAGTAATGTATACACAGTGTTACTAGCACCTTGCTGCCAGCATTTAGTAATGCATACATGAGGTGTTACTAGCACCTTGCTGCCAGCATTTAGTAATGTATACACGAGGTGTTACTAGCATCTTGCTGCCAGCATTTAGTAATGCATACACGAGGTGTTACTAGCAACTTGCTGCCAGCATTTAGTAATGTATACACGGTGTTACTAGCACCTTGCTGCCAGCATTTAGTAATGCATACACGAGGTGTTACTAGCACCTTGCTGCCAGCATTTAGTAATGTATACATAAGGTGTTACTAGCACCTTGCTGCCAGCATTTAGTAATGCATACACGAGGTGTTACTAGCACCTTGCTGCCAGCATTTAGTAATGTATACATAAGGTGTTACTAGCACCTTGCTGCCAGCATTTAGTAACGCATACATGAGGTATTACTAGCACCTTGAAGCCAGCATTCAGCAATGTATACAGGTTATACTAGCACAAATAACCCGCACATAGAAGAGAGGAGCTTACGACGACGTTTCGGTCCAACTTGGACTATTTACAAAGTCACACTAACGAAAAGGAGAGATGGATGGGTATATACAGGCAGGAGGTGGTAGTAGTTGTGGAGGGAAGGAAGTAGTAGTCGAGGGAAGGTAGTAGTAGTGGAGGGAAGGTAGTAGTGGTGGAGGGAAGGAAGTAGTAGTGGAGGGAAGGAAGTAGTAGTGGAGGGAAGGAACTAGTAGTGGAGGGAAGGAAGTAGTAGTGGAGGGAAGGAAGTAGTAGTGCAGGGAAGGACGTAGTAGTGGAGGGAAGGAAGTAGTAGTGGAGGGAAGGTAGAAGTAGTGGAGGGAAGGAAGTAGTAGTGGAGGGAAGGAAGTAGTAGTGGAGGGAAGGAAGTAGTAGTGGAGGGAAGGAAGTAGCAGTGGAGGGAAGGAAGTAGTAGTGGAGGGAAGGAAGTAGTAGTGGAGGGAAGGAAGTAGTAGTGGAGGGAAGGAACTAGTAGTGGAGGGAAGGAACTAGTAGTGGAGGGAAGGAACTAGTAGTGGAGGGAAGGAAGTAGTAGTGGAGGGAAGTAGTAGTGGAGGGAAGGTAGTAGTAGTGGAGGGAAGGAAATAGTAGTGGAGGGAAGGAAGTAGAAGTGGGGGGAAGGAAGTAGTAGTGGGGGGAAGGAAGTAGTAGTGGGGGGAAGGAAGTAGTAGTGGAGGGAAGGTAGTAGTGGAGGGAAGGAAGTAGTAGTGGGGGGAAGGACGTCGTGGAGGGAAGGAAGTAGTAGTAGTAGTGGAGGGAAGGAAGTAGTAGTGGGGGGAAGGAAGTAGTAGTGGGGGGAAGGAAGTAGTAGTGGAGGGAAGGGAGTAGTAGTGGAGGGAAGGAAGTAGTAGTGGAGGGAAGGAAGTAGTGGAGGGAAGGAAGTAGTAGTGGAGGGAAGGAAGTAGTGGAGGGAAGGAAGTAGTAGTGGAGGGAAGGAAGTAGTAGTGGAGGGAAGGAAGTAGTAGTGGAGGGAAGGAAGTAGTGGAGGGAAGGTAGTAGTAGTGGAGGGATGGAAGTAGTAGTGGAGGGATGGAAGTAGTAGTGGAGGGATGGAAGTAGTAGTGGAGGGATGGAAGTAGTAGTGGAGGGATGGAAGTAGTAGTGGAGGGATGGAAGTAGTGGAGGGATGGAAGTAGTAGTGGAGGGAAGGAAGTAGTAGTGGGGGAAGGAAGTAGTAGTGGAGGGAAGGAAGTAGTAGTGGAGGGAAGGAAGTACTAGTGGAGGGAAGGAAGTACTAGTGGAGGGAAGGAAGTACTAGTGGAGGGAAGGAAGTACTAGTGGAGGGAAGGAAGTACTAGTGGAGGGAAGGAAGTACTAGTGGAGGGAAGGAAGTAGTAGTGGAGGGAAGGAAGTAGTAGTGGAGGGAAGGCAGTAGTAGTGGAGGGAAGGAAGTAGTAGTGCAGGGAAGGAAGTAGTAGTAAAGGGAAGGAAGTAGCAGTTGACAGAAGGAAGTAGTAGTGCAGGGAAGGAAGTAGTAGTGGAGGGAAGGAAGTAGTAGTGGAGGGAAGGAAGTACTAGTGGAGGGAAGGAAGTACTAGTGGAGGGAAGGAAGTACTAGTGGAGGGAAGGAAGTAGTAGTGGAGGGAAGGTAGTAGTAGTGGAGGGAAGGAAGTAGCAGTGGAGGGAAGGAAGTAGCAGTTGACAGAAGGAAGTAGTAGTGGAGGGAAGGAAGTAGCAGTGGAGGGAAGGAAGTACTAGTGGAGGGAAGGAAGTACTAGTGGAGGGAAGGAAGTAGTAGTGGAGGGAAGGTAGTAGCAGTGGAGGGAAGGAAGTAGTAGTGGAGGGAAGGCAGTAGTAGTGCAGGGAAGGAAGTAGTAGTGGAGGGAAGGAAGTAGTAGTGAAGGGAAGGAAGTAGTAGTGGAGGGAAGGTAGTAGTAGTGGACGGAAGGTAGTAGTAGTGGAGGGAAGGAAGTAGTAGTGCAGGGAAGGAAGTAGTAGTGGAGGGAAGGAAGTAGTAGTGGAGGGAAGGAAGTAGTAGTGGAGGGAAGGTAGTAGTGGAGGGAAGGAAGTACTAGTGGAGGGAAGGAAGTAGTAGTGGAGGGAAGGAAGTAGTAGTGGAGGGAAGGAAGTAGTAGTGGAGGGAAGGAAGTAGTAGTGGAGGGAAGGAAGTAGTAGTGAAGGGAAGGAAGTAGTAGTGGAGGGAAGGAAGTAGTAGTGGAGGGAAGGAAGTAGCAGTGGACGGAAGGTATTAGTAGTGGAGGGAAGGAAGTAGTAGTGGAGGGAAGGAAGTAGTAGTGGAGGGAAGGAAGTAGTAGTGGAGGGAAGGAAGTACTAGTGGAGGGAAGGAAGTAGTAGTGGAGGGAAGGTAGTAGTAGTGGAGGGAAGGAAGTAGCAGTGGACAGAAGGACGTAGTAGTGGAGGGAAGGAAGTAGTAGTGGAGGGAAGGAAGTAGTAGTGGGGGGAAGGAAGTAGTAGTGGAGGGAAGGAAGTAGTAGTGGAAGGAAGGAAGTAGTAGTGGAAGGAAGGAAGTAGTAGTGGAGGGAAGAAAGTAGTAGTGGGGGGAAGGAAGTAGTAGTGGAGGGAAGGAAGTAGTAGTGGAGGGAAGGAAGTAGTAGTGGAGGGAAGGAAGTAGTAGTGGAGGGAAGGAAGTAGTAGTGGAGGGAAGTACTAGTGGAGGGAAGGAAGTAGTAGTGGAGGGAAGGTAGTAGTAGTGGAGGGAAGGAAGTAGCAGTGGACAGAAGGAAGTAGTAGTGGAGGGAAGGAAGTAGTAGTGGAGGGAAGGAAGTAGTAGTGGAGGGAAGGAAGTAGTAGTGGAGGGAAGGAAGTAGTAGTGGAGGGAAGTAGTAGTGGAGGGAAGGAACTAGTAGTGGAGGGAAGGAACTAGTAGTGGAGGGAAGGAACTAGTAGTGGAGGGAAGGAAGTAGTAGTGGAGGGAAGGAAGTAGTAGTGGGGGAAGGAAGTAGTAGTGGAGGGAAGGTAGTAGTGGAGGGAAGGAAGTAGTAGTGGGGGGAAGGAAGTAGTAGTGGAGGGAAGGAAGTAGTAGTGGAGGGAAGGTAGTAGTAGTGGAGGGAAGGAAGTAGTAATGGGGGGAAGGAAGTAGTAGTGGAGGGATGGAAGTAGTAGTGGAGGGAAGGAAGTAGTAGTGGAGAGAAGGAAGTAGTAGTGGAGGGAAGGAAGTAGTAGTGGAGGGAAGGAAGTAGTAGTGGAGGGAAGGAAGTGGTAGTGGAGGGAAGGAAGTAGTAGTGGAGGGAAGGAAGTAGTAGTGGAGGGAAGTAGTAGTGGAGGGAAGGAAGTAGTAGTGGAGGGAAGGAAGTAGTAGTGGAGGGAAGGTAGTAGTGGAGGGAAGGAAGCATTAGTGGAGGGAAGGAAGTAGTAGTGTAGGGAAGGAAGTAGTAGTGGAGCGAAGGTAGTAGTAGTGGAGGGAAGAAAGTAGTAGTGGAGGGAAGGAAGTAGTAGTGGAGGGAAGGAAGTAGTAGTGGAGGGAAGGTAGTAGTAGTGGAGGGAAGGTAGTAGTATTAGTGGAGGGAAGGAAGTAGTAGTGGAGGGAAGGAAGTAGTAGTGGAGGGAAGGAAGTAGTAGTGGGGGGAAGGAAGTAGTAGTGGAGGGAAGGAAGTAGTAGTGGAGGGAAGGAAGTAGTAGTGGAGGGGAAGGAAGTAGTAGTGGAGGGAAGGAAGTAGTAGTGGAGGGAAGGAAGTAGTAGTGGAGGGAAGGAAGTAGTAGTGGAGGGAAGGAAGTAGTAGTGGAGGGAAGGAAGTAGTAGTGGAGGGAAGGAAGTAGTAGTGGAGGGAAGGTAGTAGTAGTTTAGGGAAGGAAGTAGTAGTGGAGGGAAGGTAGTAGTAGTGGAGGGAAGGAAGTAGTAGTGGAGGGAAGGAAGTAGTAGTGGAGGGAAGGAAGTAGTAGTGGAGGGAAGGAAGTAGTAGTGGAGGGAAGGAAGTAGTAGTGGAGGGGAAGGAAGTAGTAGTGGAGGGAAGGAAGTAGTAGTGGAGGGAAGGAAGTAGTAGTGGAGGGAAGGAAGTAGTAGTGGAGGGAAGGAAGTAGTAGTGGAGGGAAGGAAGTAGTAGTGGAGGGAAGGTAGTAGTAGTTTAGGGAAGGAAGTAGTAGTGGAGGGAAGGTAGTAGTAGTGGAGGGAAGGAAGTAGTAGTGGAGGGAAGGAAGTAGTAGTGGAGGGAAGGAAGTAGTAGTGGAGGGAAGGTAGTAGTAGTGGAGGGAAGGAAGTAGTAGTGGGGGGGAAGGTAGTAGTAGTGGGGGGAAGGTAGTAGTAGTGGAGGGAAGGAAGTAGTGGTGGAGGGAAGGAAGTGGTAGTGGAGGGAAGGAAGTAGTAGAGGAGGGAAGGAAGTAGTAGTGGAGGGAAGGAAGTAGTAGTGGATGGAAGGTAGTAGTAGTGGAGGGAAGGAAGTAGTGGAGGGAAGGTAGTAGTAGTGGAGGGAAGGTAGTAGTGGAGGGAAGGAAGTAGTAGTGGAGGGAAGGAAGTAGTAGTGGAGGGAAGGAAGTAGTAGTGGAGGGAAAGTAGTAGTAGTGGAGGGAAGGAAGTAGTAGTGGGGGGGAAGGTAGTAGTAGTGGAGGGAAGGTAGTAGTAGTGGAGGGAAGGAAGTAGTAGTGGAGGGAAGGAAGTAGTAGTGGAGGGAAGGAAGTAGTAATGGAGGGAAGGAAGTAGTAGTGGAGGGAAGGAAGTAGTAGTGGAGGGAAGGTAGTAGTAGTGGAGGGAAGGAAGTAGTAGTGGAGGGAAGGTAGTAGTAGAGGAGGGAAGGAAGTAGTAGAGGAGGGAAGGAAGTAGTAGTGGAGGGAAGGCAGTAGTAGTGGAGGGAAGGTAGTAGTAGTGGAGGGAAGGTAGTAGTAGTGGAGGGAAGGTAGTAGTAGTGGAGGGAAGGTAGTAGTAGTGGAGGGAAGGTAGTAGTAGTGGAGGGAAGGTAGTAGTAGTGGAGGGAAGGTAGTAGTAGTGGAGGGAAGGAAGTAGTAGTGGAGGGAAGGTAGTAGTAGTGGAGGGAAGGTAGTAGTAGTGGAGGGAAGGTAGTAGTAGTGGAGGGAAGGTAGTAGTAGTGGAGGGAAGGTAGTAGTAATGGAGGGAAGGTAGTAGTAGTAGGGAAGGTAGTAGTAGTAGGGAAGGTAGTAGTAGTAGGGAAGGTAGTAGTAGTAGGGAAGGTAGTAGTAGTAGGGAAGGTAGTAGTAGTAGGGAAGGTAGTAGTAGTAGGGAAGGTAGTAGTAGTAGGGAAGGTAGTAGTAGTAGAGGAAAGTAGTGGAGGGAAGGTAGTAGTAGTGGAGGGAAGGTAGTAGTAATGGAGGGAAGGTAGTAGTAGTGGAGGGAAGGAAGTAGTGGGGTTACTTCCCTTCTCTGTCTTTTAATGCCACTAGGACCAGCACACCAACTTATATCACAATCTGTGATGGTGAGGAGGGCAGCCTTGGTCCACTTGATGGTGAGGAGGGCAGCCCTGGTCCACTTGATGGTGAGGAGGGCAGCCCTGGTCCACTTGATGGTGAGGAGGGCAGCTCTGGTCCACTTGATGGTGAGGAGGGCAGCCCTGGTCCACTTGATGGAGAGGAGGGCAGCCTTGGTGCACTTGATGGTGAGGAGGGCAGCCCTGGTCCACTTGATGGTGAGGAGGGCAGCCCTGGTCCACTTGATGGTGAGGAGGGCAGCCCTGGTCCACTTGATGGTGAGGAGGGCAGCCCTGGTCCACTTGATGGAGAGGAGGGCAGCCTTGGTCCACTTGATGGTGAGGAGGGCAGCCCTGGTCCACTTGATGGTGAGAAGGGCAGCCCTGGTCCACTTGATGGTGAGGAGGGCAGCCCTGGTCCACTTGATGGTGAGAAGGGCAGCCCTGGTCCACTTGATGGTGAGGAGAGCAGCTCTGGTCCACTTGATGGTGAGGAGGGCAGCCCTGGTCCACTTGATGGTGAGGAGGGCAGCCCTGGTCCACTTGGTGGTGAGGAGGGCAGCCCTGGTCCACTTGATGGTGAGAAGGGCAGCCCTGGTCCACTTGATCGTGAGAAGGGCAGCCCTGGTCCACTTGATGGTGAGGAGGGCAGCCTTGGTCCACTTGATGGTGAGGAGGGCAGCCTTGGTCCACTTGGTGGTGAGGAGGGCAGCCCTGGTCCACTTGATGGTGAGAAGGGCAGCCCTGGTCCACTTGATGGTGAGAAGGGCAGCCCTGGTCCACTTGATGGTGAGGAGGGCAGCCTTGGTCCACTTGGTGGTGAGGAGGGCAGCCTTGGTCCACTTGATGGTGAGAAGGGCAGCCCTGGTCCACTTGATGGTGAGAAGGGCAGCCCTGGTCCACTTGATGGTGAGAAGGGCAGCCCTGGTCCACTTGATGGTGAGAAGGGCAGCCCTGGTCCACTTAGTGGTGAGGAGGGCAGCCCTGGTCCACTTGACAGTGATGAGGGCAGCCCTGGTCCACTTGGTGGTGAGGAGGGCAGCCCTGGTCCACTTGGTGGTGAGGAGGGCAGCCCTGGTACACTTGGTGGTGAGGAGGGCAGCCCTGGTACACTTGGTGGTGAGGAGGGCAGCCTTGGTCCACTTGACGGTGAGGAGGGCAGCCCTGGTCCACTTGATGGTGAGGAGGGTAGCCCTGGTCCACTTGATGGTGAGGAGGGCAGCCCTGGTCCACTTGATGGTGAGGAGGGCAGCCCTGGTCCACTTGATGGTGAGGAGGGCAGCCATAGTCCACTTGATGGTGAGGAGGGCAGCCCTGGTCCACTTGATGGTGAGGAGGGCAGCCTTGGTCCACTTGATGGTGAGGAGGGCAGCCATAGTCCACTTGATGGTGAGGAGGGCAGCCCTGGTCCACTTGATGGAGAGGAGGGCAGCCCTGGTCCACTTGATGGTGAGGAGGGCAGCCCTAGTCCACTTGATGGTGAGGAGGGCAGCCCTGGTCCACTTGATGGTGAGGAGGGCAGCCCTGGTCCACTTGATGGAGAGGAGGGCAGCCCTGGTCCACTTGATGGAGAGGAGGGCAGCCCTGGCCCACTTGAAGTTGAGAAGGGCAGCCCTGGTCCACTTGATGGTGAGGAGGGCAGCCCTGGTCCACTTGATGGTGAGGAGGGCAGCCCTGGTCCACTTGATGGAGAGGAGGGCAGCCCTGGTCCACTTAATGGAGTGGAGGGCAGCCCTGGTCCACTTGATGGAGAGGAGGGCAGCCCTGGTCCACTTGATGGAGTGGAGGGCAGCCCTGGTCCACTTGATGGAGAGGAGGGAAGCCTTGGTCCACTTGGTCCACCATCATTACCAATAATAACAGCCTGGTTGATCAGGCCCTGATCCACCACGATGCCTGGTCACAGACCGGGACGCGGGGGCGTTGACCCCCGGAACTCTCTCCAGGTATACAACACGCACCACCCATAACGCACATTACCCACAACAGGCACCAACAGTACCAGCAGGCACCAACAGTACCAGCAGGCACCAACAGTACCCACAACAGGCACCAACAGTACCCACAACAGGCACCAACAGTACCAGCAGGCACCAACAGTACGCACAACAGGCACCAACAGTACCAGCAGGCACCAACAGTACCCACAACAGGCACCAACAGTACCAGCAGGCACCAACAGTACCCACAACAGGCACCAACAGTACCCACAACAGGCAACAACAGTACCCACAACAGGTACCAACAGTACCCACAACAGGTACCAACAGTACCAGCAGGCACCAACAGTACCCACAACAGGCATCAACAGTACCAGCAGGCACCAACAGCACCAGCAGGCACCAACAGTACCCACAACAGGCACCAACAGTACCCACAACAGGCACCAACAGTACCCACAACAGGCACCAACAGTACCGACAACAGGTACCAACAGTACCGACAACAGGCACCAACAGTACCCACAACAGGCACCAACAGTACCCACAACAGGCACCAACAGTACCCACAACAGGCACCAACAGTACCCACAACAGGCACCAACAGTACCCACAACAGGCACCAACAGTACCCACAACAGGCACCAACAGTACCCACAACAGGCACCAACAGTACCCACAACAGGCACCAACAGTACCCACAACAGGCACCAACAGTACCCCCACCAGGCACCATCATTACCAACAGGCACCAACAGTACCCACAACAGGAACCAACGGTACTTACCGCTGGGCGGCCATAATGGGTTTCTCTTGGATAGGGCACGAAGGGCGGTTGTTGCATGTAGCGGCCGCCCACACCGCCTCCGCCGCCCCCTCCGCCGCCCACGTGGGCGTCGCCAGCCCCGGGGTAGGCCGGGTACCCGCCCGCGCCCGCCCGCGAGGCCATGGGCGGCGAGATGGGCGTCTTGTAGGGTGAGCCGTCATGTCTGAAACAACGGTAACACTGTTAGAACGTTAACTCTGTTGTAACAACGGGAACACTGTTGTGACAACAGTAACACGTTAACTCTGTTGTGACAACAGTAACACTTACATTAACTCTGTTGTGACAACAGTAACATAATTGTTCTGACAACAGTAACAATAATATTAACTGTTGTGACAACAGTAACATGTTACATTAACTCTATGACAACAGTAACAACGGAAACTCATTACCTGTAACAACAGTAACAAAACTTTTACAACAGCAGCATAACTGTTACAACAGTAAGAACATTAACCATTACAAAAACACTTTATTACCACTGTTGCAACAGTACCAGTAACATTAACAGTAAAAGTAACAGTACCAGTAACAACAGCTATACTAGTACTAATAAGAGTAACAACAGTACCAGTATCAACAGTAACAAAACCAGTAACAGTAACATTACCAGAGAGATAACAGTACCAGTAAAAACAGTACCAGTAACAACAGTAAAAAAACACCAGTAACAAAGGTAGCAGTAAAAACAGTACCATTAACAGTAAAAACAGTACCAGTAACAGTAAAAGAGTAGCAGTAACAACAGTAAAACTGTAGCTGTACAACAGTAAAACAGTATCAGTAACAGTAACAACAGTGCCAGTAACAACAGGACCAGTAATAACAACAGTACCAGTAATAATAACAGTACCAGTAACAACAGTAGCAAGAATGCCAGTAACAGCAACAACAGTACCAGTAACAAGAGTACAAGTAACAATATTACCAGTAACAGTACCAGTAACAACAGTACCAGTACAACAGTACCAGTAACAACAGTACCAATAGCTAACAACAGAAACAACAGTACCAGTAACAACAGAACCAGCCAGGATAAAACAGTACGAGTAACAACAGTACCAGTAACAGGATCAGAAGAAACATTATCAGTAAAACAGTACCGTTAACAACAGTACCGGTAACAACAGTACCAGTACCAACAGGACCAGTAACAACAGTACCAGCAACAACATTAACAGTAACAACAGAACCAGTAAAGGTTACAAGTGCAACAGTAACAAGACCAGTAACAACAGTAAAAGTAACAGTAACAACAGCACCAGTAACAACAGTAACAGTAAAAACAGTAACAAGAGTACCAGTAACAACAGTAACAGTAAAAACAGTAACAAGAGTACCAGTAACAACAGTATTAGTAACAACATCATCGGAAACATGAGTACCAGCAACAACAGTAACAGTAATAACAGTACCAGTAACAACAGAAGCAGTAACAACTGGACCAGTAACAACTGGACCAGTAACAACTGGACCAGTAACAACAGGACCAGTAACATTAACAGTAACAACAGAACCAGTAAGAATAAAACAATAAGAATAAAACAACAGTAAGAATAAAACAACAGTACCAAAACAACAGTATCAGCAACAGGACCGGTAACAACAGTACCAGTAACAACAGGACTGGTAACAACAGTACCAGTAACAATAAAACAGTACGAGCAACAACAGTACGAGTAACAATAACAGTATCAACAGGACCAGTAACAATAGAACAATTAACAACAGGAGCAGTAACAACAGTACCAGTAACAACGGTACTGTTATGAACCAAGTGTATCACATACGAGATGTGGGTACTCCTAGCAGAAGGGTACACTAGAAGAAGGGTACACTAGCTAGTATTACAGAGATGTGGGTACTCCTAGCAGAAGGGTACACTAGCTAGTATTACAGAGATGTGGGTACTCCTAGCAGAAGGGTACACTAGCAGAAGGGTATACTAGCAGAAGGATACACTAGCTAGTATTACAGAGGAGATGTGGGTACTCCTAGCAGAAGGGTACACTAGCTAGTATTACAGAGGAGATGTTGGTACTCCTAGCAGAAGGGTACACTAGCAGAAGGATACACTAGCTAGTATTACAGAGATGTGGGTACTCCTAGCAGAAGGGTACACTAGCAGAAGGGTATACTAGCAGAAGGATACACTAGCTAGTATTACAGAGGAGATGTGGGTACTCCTAGCAGAAGGGTACACTAGCTAGTATTACAGAGGAGATGTTGGTACTCCTAGCAGAAGGGTACACTAGCAGAAGGATACACTAGCTAGTATTACAGAGATGTGGGTACTCCTAGCAGAAGGGTACACTAGCAGAAGGATACACTAGCTAGTATTACAGAGATGTGGGTACTCCTAGCAGAAGGGTACACAAGCATAAGGGTATACTAGCAGAAGGGTACACTAGCTAGTATTACAGAGATGTGGGTACTCCTAGCAGAAGGGTACACTAGCAGAAGGGTATACTAGCAGAAGGGTACACTAGCTAGTATTACAGAGGAGATGTGGTTACTCCAAGCAGAAGGGTACACTAGCAGAAGGATACACTAGCTAGTATTACAGAGATGTGGGTACTCCTAGCAGAAGGGTACACTAGCAGAAGGGTATACTAGCAGAAGGGTATACTAGCAGAAGGGTACACTAGCTAGTATTACAGAGGAGATGTGGGTACTCCTAGCAGAAGGGTACACTAGCAGAAGGATACACTAGCTAGTATTACAGAGGAGATGTGGGTACTCCTAGCAGAACGGTACATTAGCAGAAGGATACACAAGCAGAAGGATACACTAGCAGAAGGGTACACTAGCAGAAAAGTACACTAGCAGAAGAGTACACTAGCAGAAGAGTACACTAGCAGAAGGGTACACTAACAGAAGAGTACATTAGCAGAAGGGTACACAAGCAGAAGGGTACACTAGGAGAAGGGTACACTAGCAGAAAAGTACACTAGCAGAAGGGTACACTAACAGAAGAGTACACTAACAGAAGAGTACACTAACAGAAGGGTACACAAGCAGAAGGGTACACTAGCAGAAGAGTACACTAGCAGAAGGGTACACTAGCAGAAGAGTACACTAGCAGAAGAGTACACTAGCAGAAGGGTACACTAGCAGAAGAGTACACTAGCAGAAGAGTACACTAGCAGAAGGGTACACAAGCAGAAGGGTACACTAGGAGAAGGGTACACTAGCAGAAAAGTACACTAGCAGAAGGGTACACTAACAGAAGAGTACACTAACAGAAGGGTACACAAGCAGAAGAGTACACTAACAGAAGAGTACACTAGCAGAAGAGTACACTAGCAGAAGGGTACACAAGCAGAAGGGTACACTAGCAGAAGGGTACACTAACAGAAGAGTACACCCGGTAGTAATTGCACGGTCACGAGTGAGTGTAGCCCTGCACCCAGTTAACAATGTACCAGGTGTTGCACACCCTGGTATGGATCCTCCACAAGACAACCCAGATTGCAACACTTTTAGCCTGTTATGGCACCTGACATTCGTGAATATGTTAAGAAGTGTAGTGTGTGTATGGGACACAAAGTTAGTGGTCCTAACCTTATCCTGGTGCAACCCGTTACTAGCTAACCTAACCGAACTTGCAATCTCCCCTCCAGGGCAACATCTGTGTTATGGTAGACCATTTCACCAGATGTTGGCACTAGTACGAGATAACACTACCCAGACACTACCAGATAACACTACCCAGACACTACCAGATAACACTACCCAGAAACTACCAGATAACACTACCCACACACTACCAGATAACACTACCCAGACACTACCACATAACACTACCCAGACACTACCAGATAACACTACCCAGACGGTACCAGATAACACTACCCAGACATTACCAGATAACACTACCCAGACACTACCAGATAACACTACCCAGACACTACCAGATAACACTACCCAGACACTACCAGATAACACTACCCAGACGGTACCAGATAACACTACCCAGACATTACCAGATAACAATACCCAGACACTACCAGATAACACTACCCAGACAGTACCAGATAACACTATCCAGACAATACCAGATAACACTATCCAGACACTACAAGATAACACTACCCAGACACTACCAGGTAACACTACCATATAACACTACACAGACAGTACCAAATAACACTATCAAGACAGTACCAGATAACACTACCATATAACACTACCCAGACAGTACCAGATAACACTATCAAGACAGTACCAGATAACACAGCCCAGACACTACCAGATAAAACTACCCAGACACTACCATATCACACTACCAAGACACTACCAGATAACACTACCATATAACACTACCCAGACACTACCAGATAACACTACCAGATAACAGTACCCAGACACTACCAGATAACACTACCCAGACAGTACCAGATAACACAGCCCAGACACTACCAGATAAAACTACCCAGAAAGTACCAGATAACACTGTCAAGACAGTACCAGATAACACTATCCAGACAATACCAGACAACACTATCCAGACACTACAAGATAACATTACCCAGACACTACCAGATAACACTACCCAGACAGTACCAGATAACACTGTCAAGACAGTACCAGATAACACAGCCCAAACACTACCAGATAACAATACCCAGACAGTACCAGATAACAATACCCAGACAGTACCAAATAACACTACCCAGACACTACCAGATAACACTATCCAGACACTACCAGATAACACTACCCAGACAGTACCAGATAACACTGTCCAGACACTACCAGATAACACTGTCCAGACACTACCAGATAACACTGTCCAGACACTACCAGATAACACTGTCCAGACAATACCAGATAACACTATCCAGACACTACAAGATAACACTACCCAGACACTACAAGATAACACTACCCAGACACTACCAGATAACACTACCCAGACACTACCATATAACAATACCCAGACACTACCAGATAACACTACCAGATAACAGTACCCAGACACTACCAGATAACACTACCCAGACAGTACCAGATAACACTGTCAAGACAGTACCAGATAACACAGCCCAGAAACTACATGATAAAACTACCCAGACAGTACCAGATAACACTGTCAAGACAGTACCAGATAACACTACCCAGACACTACCATCTAAAACTACCCAGACAATACCAGATAACACTGTCCAGACAGTACCAGATAACACTGTCCAGACAGTACCAGATAACACTGTACAGACACTACCAGATAACACTACCAAGACAGTACCAGAAAACACGACCCAGACGCTACCAGATAACACTACCCAAACACTACCAGATAACACTACCAAGACACCATCAGAAAACACTACGCAGACAGTTGAAGATAACACTACCAGATAACACCACCCAGACACTACCAGATAACACCACCCAGACACTACCAGATAACACCACCCAGACAC